>NW_004444265.1:131621-133549 GCF_000243295.1 Trichechus manatus latirostris
GCTCGGCTAATCTTGGGATGACTTCACCTTTTACTGATACATATATCTATACTTATACCTGTGTGTCTCTTAATGTAGCTCTATATCTCATATTGCTCAGACCGAGGAACCATTCTTTACTTCTCTATTTCATATCCCACACTCAATCCATTGGAAAATACCAGTAGCTTCACTTTCAGACTCTATCTATACAATCCAACCCTATCAGGACCTTTGTGTTAATACTCTCAACAAAGCCACCATCTTCTCTCGCCTAGATTTGGCAAAACCTTCCTGACTGAGCTCCCTGTTGACACCTTGCCTCTTACAGTTTATTCTCAGTGCAGCAACTAGAATCATCTTTATAAAAAAAAAGTCGTCGTGTCACACATCTGCTCAAACCCTCCAATAGCTCCTCACTTCCCTCCGAGCCAAAGCTGATCTTTACTGTTGTCTACAGGTTCTCTGCCAGGTCCTTCCTTCATAACTCTCTGATCTCAGGTTCTATCACTCTCCTCCCCCTGCTCACGTCTCTTCTGTCACCCTAGTCCTGTTCTTCCTACACGACAAGCATGCTTCCACCACGTGACCTTTGCCTGGTCTCTTTTCTCAGAATACTTCCTCCTTAGGAATCCACACTCCTTCCAGCCTTTACCGAAATGTTGTCTTCTTGTTGGGGACTACCCTAAAAGCACCCCTCCCCCAGCATACCCGATTATCCTTATCCTGCTCCCTCCCATCACTTATCATCTTCTGGTAAACTATAAAACGTACACATTGTTGTGCTTATTCTTCCACTCATGAAATGTTAGCTCTGTGAGGGGAGGGATTTTTCAGCATTTGTTTCACTGATATGTTCTCATAATGAGTGCTCAGTAAATATTGGTAGAATGCATGAATGGATATGAAATATCATATAAGCATAAAATGACACCATGCAACAATTTAATAATAATTTAAGTAATAAAGAAAAAGTTGCCGTTGAATCGAATCTGACTGTTGGTGACCTCGTGTGTCAGAGTAGAACTATGCCCCATGGGGTTTTCATTGGCTGATTTTCAGGAGTAGATTGCCAGATCTTTCTTCCTCGGTGCTCCTGGGTGGACTCAAACCTCCAACCTTTTGGTTAGCAGCTGAGCGAGTTAACTGTAGTACCACCTAGGGACAATTTAAGCACAAGCATTAGTTAAATTTTATCACAAGGTTAGTGAAGAAGTTTGGACTTTATTATTTACCGTATTGTAACTTTAGGAGGCTGAGGAACATCCCCCACCAAAACATGCTTCCCCGAATCTTGTCTTTTCCCCTTTGCCCATGCTTCTCCTCTGTCTAAAATTCCTTCCCTGTAAACTTTATTTTTAGTTTTTAAACCTGATTTTTATTGTGGTGAAATACATGTCTCAACAATTTGCTGTTTTAACTAGTCTTCAGTGTACAATTCAGTGACATTAATCACATGTGCCATGCTGTACAATTGTCACCACTCTCCATTAAAAATATGTATGTATTACCCCAAACAGAAACCCAGAGTACCTCTTAGCAACAACGGCCCATTCTCCTCTCCCTACTCCCACTCCCTAGTAACCACAGATAAACTTCGCTCTCTCCGCAGTTCCTGTTACAGGTATTTCATAGAAGTGGTATCACACAGCATTTGTCATTTTGTGTCTGGCTTGCTTCACTCCGTGTCGTGTTTCCAAGATTCATCCATGTTATAACATGAATCAGAACTTCCTTTCTCTTTATGGCTGAGTGATACTTATCCATTCATCTGCTGATGAACACTTGGGCTGTTTCTACCTGTGGTTTTTGTGAAGAGTGAGTGCTACGGTGAACGCTGGTGTCCACACATCTGTCTTGAGTTCCTGCTTCCAAGACTTTTGGGCACATATCTGGGAGTGGAGCTGCCTTCCCCTCTCTTATTGATTTGGCTATTTTCTAATCATTTT
>NW_004444265.1:134288-146715 GCF_000243295.1 Trichechus manatus latirostris
CCGGAAGTGGCGTTCATAACTTACATGTATCCAGCAACCTACGCTGAATGTGGGAGGAGCAATTTATGCAGATTATAAAATCATACCTAGAACTTTAAGGGGGTCTATCTCTGGAGCCCTGGTGGTGCAGTGTTTAAGCATTCAGTTGCTAACCAAAAGACTGGGAGTTCGAATCTACCAGCTGCTCCTCGGAAATCCTGTGGGGCAGCTCTATTCTGTCCTATAGGGTTGCAATGAGTTGGAATCGACTCGACGACAACGGGTTTTTGTTTTGTTTTGTTTTGTTTTAAATCTCTAGTTGGAGTCCCTGGATGGTACAAATGGTTAATGCACTCGGCTGCTAACCAAACCAACCAAAAGCTTGGGGGTTCAAGTCCACCCAGAGATGCCCCAGGAGAAAGGCCTGGAGATCTGCTTCCGAAAAAGCAGCCATTGAAAACCCTATGGAGCAGCTCTGCTCGAACACACCTTCGGTCACTATGAGTTGAGTCAATTCAATGACAACAGACATGGTATCTCTGAGCTGTGTGCTGAAGCATGAAGCCCTGAGGGCAGACTTCTCAGTCTGGGAAGACTTCCGCTTACAGGCCTCCTTCATGCACAGCTATACAAGACTCCTAGTTCTCAACTAATGATAGAGAAGAAAGTGATTTCAGCCCCTAAAAACCAAATAACTCATTCTAGACTTTTAGTAAAAATACCTTCACTTTGTTTCCCTCTCCAGGGTCTTGATTGGTTTGGTATTACTTACTAACAAGTAATTTCACTAAGTGAAGAACATGAGTTTTGTATTGGATTTAGGGTGTTTCTGGGATGTCTGCACAGGAGCTGATTGACGCTGCGATGGCACTTTAATAAGGGAATAGACTACCATTTCTGCTTTAACATAGGTGAATTATTTTGCCAGCATATGGAAGAGAGTACTTAGAGTATCACAGTGCTTTGTGATAGAGGTTGGAAAAAAAAAACAAAACCCAAACAAAACAATTACAGTGAATGAGGTAGAATGGCTGTGTTATTGCAGTACAGAAGACTTTGATTACATACTGCCAAGATTCATACCAGCCTAGTAGTTGTTGACAGATAAAGTAACAAAAATGAAACTCATTTATTTTTTCTTTATTGAGACCTCAAGGTAAAGCAGATTTTCAGTTCTGGTGCTTACTACATTGCTAGACCAGAGACTGACAGCAAAAATGTGCCAGTCTAGAAATATAAATTAAACCTAGGTTCGTATCAAAATTTCATTTAGCCTTGGAAAAGGAGCTGCTGTTTGGATTATTTCTGATCCTAAAACAAATATACTATGGAGTATCCCAGTCTACCTGGTATGTATTAACCCTTCCCTGTGAGCAATACTTTCAAAGTCATTGCTGCTTTCAGTCCAAAACACTGTATTTCTTTTGCAGTGTTTTAGGCAACTTGAATTATCGTCAGAATAGGTTACATTTGGCTGGATGCAAATTACGAGCAACAGACATATACGTTTCAGTCTGCAGGAAGTATGAAACTAGATTTGGAAAATTGATAACAGACCTTTTTCTCTGTTGCAAAGCCATACCCGATGCTACAATTTAGTCATCAAGATAAGGATAGAGTGAGTGAGCAGCGAAATGAGAACTTTTGGTTTGTGTTGCTGAGATTGTTGATGTGTGTTGAATAACATTTCTAGATAAAGCATCTTCCCTTCATGTTATTTAAATTGACATAACAACAAAAAAGACCAGCAAGCAGGCTTCTCTCTCTTCCTTTCTTTCCATTCAATTCCCATCGTAGAAATATTGCTAGAGTTTCTCATAATTAAGACACTGCTAAGCTGGCTACAGAATTCTGGACACAACAACATGATATACTTAGTGAAATACAAATAAGGAAATAGTCTCATCAGGGAACTCTAAACGTTTTCATTATCCAACAACGTGCAATCCTTGAGCATATCCTTAGCACAATTTGACTTGAGTTTTTTATTATTATTATTTTTCTAAAGTCTACATTTGATTATTTTCTCATTCATTTTAGCAACCGAAAGATAGTGTGAACTTGTTTCTTGAATGACCTTTTCTGACCTTTTGCTGGATGATAATTACAAAAAAAGGGAGGCTTGGAAGACTTGTAAAAAAATTAAGCTTATAAAGTAGCTAAAATGGCTCTTCTGTGCTGGTGTCGATTTCAAAATTAACATTTCGGTTCATGTGCTTCTAATAATCACTGACCCTTACTGCATGTACTTTCCACAGGAAATGAATGCAGCAGAAATTACTTTGACCCACTGATGGATGAGGAAATAAACCCAAGGCAGTGTGGGATGGAGGTCAGCAGAGAGGGTGAGCTAGAATTAAGTATGTAATTTTTGTGTCAGAATATTCTTTTCCATTCATGAAAATGAGGTGACAAAGATCACACATGCAGTTCCGTTTAGATTTTACAGCTTACAATTTAAATGGTAAGTTTTAACCACTAATAACATGATGGACAGCAAAGGTAATTTTTGATCAAGGACAGAAAGCTGGTCAGAGGAACGGAGCAGGAATCTGCTTTCATTTGATGCTCTGTAAGCAGTGTGGTGCCATTCCAAGGCCCATGTTATGTGGATGAGGAGTAGCATTGCTTTACAAATGCATCCCTGCCCTTCGATTTGAAATGAGCATTCTTCTGTCAAATGCATGCAACCCATGAGATTTGCTTACACTTGACTATTGAATTCCTTTCGTTGAATGCATGGAACCAACACCTAACTTTTGAACCATGAAGGTGCACTAGTACCATAATAATTTCTTCTCGTATATTCCTCAATCTAATTGTGGTTATAAAAGAACAGTTCATCTTGGGTGAAGGGTGAGACAGTACACAATACAGGGGAAGCTAGCACAACCTGTACAAGGAAAGGTCATGGAAGCCCCATAGACACATCCAAACTCCCTGAGGGACTGAATTGCTGGGCGGAGGGCTGTGGGGACCATGGTCTCGGGGAACATCTAACTCAATTGGCGTAACACAGTTTATAAAGACAATGTTCTACATTCTACCTTGGTGAGTAGCATCTGGGGTCTTAAAAGCCTGTGAGCAGCCATCTAAGATACTCCACTGGTCTCATCCCTTCGGGAGCAAGGGAGAGTGTTCAAGGAAAAGATTAGTCCAAAGGACTAATGGACCACAGCTACCAAGGCCTCCACAAGACTGAGTCCAGTACAGCTAGATGGTGCCCGGCTACCACCACTGACTGCTCTGACCGGGATCAGAACAGGGGGTTCTGGACAGAGCTGGAGAAGGATGTAGAACAAAATTCTAACACACACAAACAAGACCAGATTTACTGGCCTAAAGGAGACTGGAGAAACCCCTAGAGTACAGCCCCCAGACACCCTTTCATCAGTGGTGAAGTCACTTCCGAGGTTCACAGTTCAGCCGGGGATTGGACAGCCCCATAAAACAAAACAGGAGTAATGAGGCACAGCAGTCCAGGGACAAGGGCTAGAAGGCAGAAGGGGACAGGAAAGCTGGTAATAGGGAACCCAAGGTTAAGTAAAGACAGTGTTGATGTGTAGTGATGTTGCTAACCATTGTCTTAGGGCAACATGTGTACTAACTGTTTAATGAGAAACTATTCTGTGAACCTTCATCTAAAGTGAGAATAGCAGCACAATTGGAAGAGCATAGTCAATGTCACTGAACCATGCATGTAGAAATTTTTGAAATGGTGATCTTTGGCTATGTGTATTTTCACCAAAAATAAATAAATAAATAAAAATTGTGAAGGGACAGGGTTGACATGTCGTGGGGTTGTTAACAAATATCATAAAACAATAGGTGTACTACTGTTTAATCAGAAACTATTTGTTCTGTAAACCTTCACCTGAACTACAATAAAAAAAAAAAAAAGATGGCAAGTTATAAAAAAAAAAAAAGATGGCAAGTTATAAAAAAAAAAAAAGATGGCAAGTTATATAAAAAAAAAAAAGAACAGTTCAACACTGCTCCTTATAAGCTGCATAGCAAGAGACATGTTTTACAGTTTACAAAGTACTCTACAGTTTACAAAGTTTATTGCTGAGATGACAATAGGGATGATTGCAATCGAGAAGACTATTGCTGTAGAAGTTCTGGTCCTTCAGGTAGGCAGATCTGGTCAGCAGAATGTCTCAAAGATGCCCCCATAAGACTCATCCCTGGAGAACCAAAGAGGTTACATAACACAGAAGCTGAAGGCAAGAGAAAACCCCTTGCTACAGCCTGAATTAACTGGCTTCCTTCCCCCTTTAAAAGTTGCCTGAAAGGAAAGAGTGGAGAAAACCAGCAGGTGCAAGGCCATGGAGGAAGAGTAGGATATCGTAGACTCCACACCCACCAGATCTGTGTGTGTTCTTAGGAAAGACACTCAATCTTTCTGAGCTTGTTACTTCATCTTAACACGGGAATAATAACATCTACTTAGTACGGTTTTGTGTGGTCAGAGTTACTATATCCAGCCCAACACACTCCTTGAACACCGTTGTTAGCTGCTGTTGAACTGGAGCTGCTCCTTGTATTTGAAATACTGGTGGCATAGCTTCGAGCATCACAGCCACACGCAAGCCACCACAGCACAACGAACTGACAGACGGGTGGTGGCCTAGAACGCTAGGTAACTAATATTAGCTAATGCCTACAGAAGGCTTCCCATGTGCCAGATACTATGCATAACACTGTCAACTCATTTACTCATTCATTAATTCCAAGGAGCGGCTGATGGATTGGAACTGCCGACCTTTTCGATAGCAGCCAAGCTCTTAACCCCTGCTCCTCGGTACCTCTGATTCATGTGCCTCTCATTACAATCCACAAAGAGTTGTTTATAACTCAGTACTTCATAATGAGAACAAAAATATTAGTTCAGAATGACGGAACTCCAACTTGAAAGAGTATGCATGTCATACAATTACAAAGTAACAAACAAATGAGGGTGGTGGCCCTTTGCTGAGTGCCTACTACGTGTCAGGACGAAGCTAGGTGTTTTACGCATGTTATCTTGTTAACCCTCCCAACCATCCCTTCTGATGGGCAAGGGGATTAAATTAAAGCCAAGGGACGCTAAGAAATTGCTCCAAGCTTAGAGAACTAGTATGCGGCAAAGCTGGGATTTGACCTCGTGTTCGGTTCATACCAAACCAATCTACGCTCTTGTCTCCTAATCCTGTTTACCACTTGTTTGTCTCTTCGTTTTAGCACCCTAAATGTATGTTCTTTTATTTTTTTCTGTGACCCTCATTGGTCTCTCTCAGGATTATCACATCCTTATATTGGGGCTTTTATTACATCTGCAGAGAATTATCCATCTCTGCATCCGCTAGTGTTCAATGTAACTTCCAAATAAGATTCTTTTATGAGCCATATATAAGCTTTATAAGTTTTGTAGCTTCTCCTATTAAGAGTTGTAAAGATCTGGGCAGCGCTGGAACCAAGGTCCATGCTTCCCTAATGCGTAATCTGCAAAACGTCTTCCAGGAATTGCTTCCCTCCCCTTTCCCTGAAGGTTGAGGCGGTAGGAGGTGCGTGCTGGCTCCGGCAGGAACAGGACATTTCCAGGTCAACTGGTACTTGAAAAAGTCTTCTGTACGTATCATCAGCAGAAGCTACTAACTTCATAGACCTCAAATATTCTGCCTGGCTCTAGCAGCCTACACTTTACTGCTTAATTATTTCAAACCCATGAGTATAGACTACATTGGATTTTGTCCAACACTGATATAGGAAGGATTTCAGGTATGGATAGAGTAGGGGATCTAGAGTTTTCGGGAGCTCTAATTTGGAGACTGAAGGCCCCAGAATGCTCATCTAGAATACTTGCTGGTAGTTTAGATTTAAGTTGTAGAATCACCACCTTGATGTTTTCAAAATGTGTCTCTGACCCCAACTCAGAGCCACATTTAGAGTTGGCCTACCCATGGAGTGCAAAGTGATGAGTACTAGGAATTCATGGGCCATATTAAAGTCACCACAGTAATAGTATAGGCACAGTGTAATTCATTTGCCTCCTATGGGAGGGGGGATATGCTTGATATATGTATGTGTGTTTTAATTCTAAGACTGGGATGGTCATCCAGCCTGGCATGATTTATGTTTGGTTTTATCTAGTGGCATGAGATCCACCTAGCTGATCCTTTAAACCTTTTCCAGAGCCATGTATTTGGAATAGTATATGTGCGTGTGTGTGTGTATATATATAGAGAGAAAGCACTTCTGTTGAGTCAGCTTTGACTCATGGTGACCTTCTGGACAACAGAAGGAAACATTATCCAGTCCCGTGTCATCCTTCTGATTGCTGGCATGTTTGAGTCCGTCATTGTGGCTACTGTGCCAAACCATCTCATTGAGGGCATCCTTTGCCCTTGCTGGCCCTCTACTTCATCAAACATGATGTCTTCCTCCAGTGATTGATCCCTCCTGATGACATGTCCAAAGAAAGCGAGTCAGACAATGTTCTGTTTTGTCAAAAAACTTTCATTGGCTGATTTTCAGACACAGATCATCAAGCCTTTCTTCTTAGTCTGTCTTAGTTTGGAAGCTCTGCTGAAACCTGTCCACCATGGAAGACCCTTATGGTATTTAAAATACCAGTGACATAGCTTCCAGCATCACAGCAACACACGTACACACACACACATATGCACGTATATATGTATATATGTATAGTTAGATACATATGATGTGGCCTCATTGCTTTAAATTCACAAAAGAACTAAGAAACCCTTGCATTTGCAATTATATCACAAAAACATACATTAAAAAAAAAAAAATCCAGGACCCTCTAGATTTGTTGGCTCTTATATAAATCTACTAAAAAGTATGCTATATAGATTGTAGCTAATGGAAAACACTCATTCTTTTTGACTAAATGCTTATATATTCTAGTGTCTGATTTGACAAACCATAATGGCTTGTTTGGAAATGATCCTTGTGCAATAGATGTCACAACCCATTGAATATGAGATCCTTTTTATTGGAGAAGTAGCCTATTATGCATACCCTGCAATATGCATTTAAAAATCATTCTTCCAATTATCATTGATTTAAAAAGGTTTTTTTTTGTTTTCTTTTTCCAGAGCAAGGAAGCATACTGAGTAGATTTTGTGTCTATTATCCATAATAGAACTAAATAACCCTAATGACTAATAATTTATTCTTGTAATTACATTTGCCTACCTATAAATTAACTGCTGAGAAAGTTATCATAAATATGTTCTTTTAACACCCCTACAAGTTGATGACAGAATTCTCTATAATCAATTAATGGAGCTGCTTCACGAGAGTGGACGAGGAGAACTCCAAGGTAAGAGACCAAGGATTTTCAATCTTTTGTCTTAAGATGAGTTGTAAATTGATCGACATGATTTCTTGCAAATACTAATCTGTCTTTTCTATATATAATGATTCATTGATGATCTATTTGTGTTTTCAATGGTTGCAAATATTTAAATTATAGCTAAAGTTTTGGGGAAAATAATTATGACCTAAGTTTCTATAATTGCATAGAATTTACAGCCTTAAATGGCAGACTTTCCTATTGCAGAATCCCAGTATGGTATCTGGCATATTTGTGTTCACTAACTATGAGGCTATGTATTATTCCTCTTACATACTGTATCTTAGCTTTCAAACAACTATTATGGGTGTGACACAAGACAAGTAGAATCCTACTTTTCTATTTTAGCATGAGAATTCATACTTGAAAATGTTAGACTCTTTAAGAAATAAAGTCTTATATGTGTTTAAGAATTTAAAGACAATCCTTTCAAAAATAAATTCTGAATTTTTAGTTTAGTACATTGTCATTTTTACTAACGCGTTAAGTTACTATATACCCATGTACCGTAAAACCTGCAAAAGCTGGAACTTGTGTAAGGTGGCAATCTGTCAGAGAAGGAAAACTCAAATATTTTCCATGAAAAAGAGCCATAGAAAAGTGGTAAGACTGCACCCTGCCCAAAGCAGAAAACTTGCAAGACCCAGAAAAACAAGGCAGTCTTGTTGAGTTCCGGCTCTCACAGGTTTCACTATATTTTAATAAATAGGGAATAATTTTATTAAGGTTTTTTTTTGGAGTGTGTGCTCAGTTCTTCTAAGCAATTATTTTGTCTTCCATGTAAAATGACTCAAGGTATTTATGAAGAGAAGGAGATGATCGTGGTAAAGTCTTCTGATATTTATTATTTCTGTTGGATTTCTGTTTAAGCTTCACCTTCATTAGCTGTGATACTAGTTGAAGTCAATTCTTAGCCCTTCTTTTCCCTTTCTGCCAAATAGACATACGATACCTTCTCCATGGAGTAGCTATGAGTATTAAGTGATTAATTTTTACATGTAAGACATTTAAGATAGAACCTAGCACCTAGAAAGTGCTGACTATTAAGTATTACTGTTATCATTATTGTGGGGGCATTGCTGGTCCAGGGGTAGAATTGTCACCTTCCATGCAGACGACCCAGCTTTGATTCCCAGCCACTCCACCTCACGTGCAGTCATTACCCGTCTGTCAGTGGAGGCTTGTGTGTTGCTATGATGCTGAACAGGTCTGAGCAGAGCTTCCAGACTAAGATGCATGAGGAAGAAAGGCCTGGCGATCTACTTCTGAAAATTAGCCAGTGAACACTATGGATTGAAATGGTGTGATCTGCCACCAATTATGGGGATGGCGCAGGACTGGGCAGCATTTCATTCCATTGTTCATGGGGTCCCCATGAGTCAGGGGCCAACTCAATGGCAGCTAACAACAGCATGACCATTATTGTCGGGAAGACCTGATATGCACATTCCTAGAATAATAAAAGTAATGATAATTATGATGAAAATAGTAATCATGGCTAAATACTTATAGAGTGTTTTCTATGTGCCTGGCGATATTCTGAACATTGTTCTAAATAAGTTAAGTATTAACTTATTTAAACCTCATAACAACCCTAAATATTTGGGCCACATTTTTTATCCCCGTTCACAACATCCAAATAGAACTTATTCTGGCCTGGGTGTCCCTCCCCTTTACTTTTGTGCTGTCAGTTTGTGGAGTCAACCTTTTATTTATTTTGGTTTTTATAAACAAAGCAAACTCATTTTTCAAGCTAGCTATGTACTCATTTTGAGGAATTCTGAATTCAAATGATCATGTTTAAATCTGTCAGGCGTCTATATGTTTAGTCTAACACCTGAGTCAGCAAACATAGATCAAATAATTTTTTTTTTTTTTTTTATGCTAGCTAACCACTGAGTGATGTGCTTGTATACCTATTTGGTCCCCACCATTCTGACAACTGTTTGCAGTTGGGATCTCTTGCAACTACCCAAGGCATACATTTGTAGGTAGCATCCAGGGTTGTTGTTGTTAATTACCATTGAGTCAGCCTCAACTTATGGTGGCCCTATATACAACAGAACAAGACGGTACCCAATCCTAGGCCATCTTCACCATCATTGGTATGCTCCAGCCCATTGTTGCAGCCACTGTGTATTTGGAGTGCCTTCCAACCTAGGGGGCTCATCTTTCACTACCATATCGAACAATGTTCTGTTTTGATCCATAGGGTTTTCATTGGATGAGTTTTGGAAGTAGATCATCAGTCCTTTCGTCCTTGTCTGTCTTAGTTTGGAGACAAAGATAGCACCTAATAGGTCTTAAAAAATCATTTATGGGCTTACAAAAGTCTCATGGAATTTATAGAAAGTCTACTGACTTATATAACGTGAATTAATGAATCAATGAACGAAGAAGAAAGCCCAGCCGGACCTCTGGACCGTACAGCCCAGTCCTTTTCCAGTAACCTACCTCATCTCCCTCTTGCAAAAGAAGCGCGCTTCCATTGGTTCTTGTTAAAATTTGGCACTGAAGGCATGGAAAATTCCATATTTCACTCTCCAGCATACTTTAGAGATTGGAAGAGAGAGGATTATTTTATATTTACAGCATGCGTCTGGCTAGATGAGTAGATACACTTTGTAGATGACACACTTTTCAGATGATATAGAGAGAAGTAAAGTCCACATACCATTTCTATAAATGCTGGCATTTCTATGCCAACAAACGAGGCAGCCTGGACAAAGTACTTCTGTGTGTGCAGAGCTTGGCTACTGTTCTCAGGGATCGTAACTTGGGAAGATGAACCAGAGAGCTCTGCTTTCTCCGAAATCTATCCATCTGTCAAGCTGGTTTCAGCAAACAACCAGTAAGTAGTAATCTATTGAAGTAAACACCATGTAATATTAACACAGAAAACAGCTTCCACACTTCAGAAAATATTTAGTAAGTGGGAAAAAGGTTTTCATGCATAGCTGGATTCTTTGCTCACTTTGTAAACATCACGGGGTTAAGAAAGGCTGGTATATATATATATATTTTATCTTAAAACTTGTTCTAGGCTTTCGCGATTGTCCAGTACATTACACAGAAAATAATTTATGAAACTGTAGATTATAAAAAAACAAACTTTAGCCTTTATAAGAAAAAAAGTGGTTAGTCTACCGTATGTTTAACCATATTAAAACTTCAAAGACCAAGTGAAATTCTATGTGATCTCCTTGTGGTAAATAGATGAAAGCATCAAGGAAGAGACTGCAGATTATGAAGGGGCGACGAGTTCCACTAAAAGTCATGAACTCCACAAACAGGCCAAAGAAGCCACCCCGTCTTATATTAAAGAGTTTGAAAGATATGCTCACAAAGACATAATCCTGCTCGGCAGCACTTCATTAGAACAGGTCAATGCAAGATCCTTTCTCTCTTTTTTTAAAATTTTATTTATTTTTAAAACTTATTTGATTTATTAATTTTTACTGTTGTAAAAATATGGATAATCCAACATCTGCCAATCCTTTTCAAGCACCATGTTGAAATATCAGTCCTACACATTGTCCGCGGATTTCACTTGCCAGCACACCCTTTTCTAGAACACACAATTCATAACCTGACAGAGCCTTTTCTCTTTATTTTTCATTTATACATTTTATAATGCAGAATTTACGCTACTTATCAATATCAACCCTGGTCCTTACACCATTTCATTTCACTTCATCTAGTTTTATTTTGTGTGAGAGTGCTAATTTCTAGAATTTTATGAAGTATCTACAATAAAACTTGAAACCAGCTTAAATTTACTTGGATAGAATTAAGAAATATGAAACTACTGTGACCTGTTCGAAAGAGTGTGAGTATTTTAGTGCTTGTGAAGTTACCATTTAAGAAACTTAACATATACATGTTAACTCCTGTGACTGGTGGCAGGTAAGAGTTTTTAGACCATGGGTAGTCTTGACTTCAGGGATACTTTTCCTATTGTCTGCACCTGTAAGTTTCTATTTATGTGTAACGAAACATTATGTGTTCATGCCATTCAAAGAGAGGAAAGGTTGTCTTCTGTCTAGTCACCTCATCTATGTCAAATAAAAATAGGGCAATCCCAAATGTCTAGCTCCAGGTATGTGCGTGCACGTGTGTTTTGTGAAAGGTAAGCTGATTCAGGCTAAAGAGGAAAAAATATCAGATGAAAAAGACTGTTCTCAGCGATGACCTTCCTAATAACAGGTCACCAGGGGAAACATTATTTCCAACTTCACAAAAGCTAGCAATAGCTTAGTTAGGCGGAATAGTCCCTAACTCGGAGCACGGAAGTTATATAACAGTTTTCTTCCTCTGTGCCTCTTAGAGTGGAATATCCTGGGCTCCTTACAGTTTCCTCATATTTTGAGGTTTCTCAAGTAAGTGACCCTAATTAGCAAGGACAGTCTTTCCTAACATGCCACCTAGATGGCTCTTGAGGTCAAGGTTCCCATGAGCTCGGTTACCCCTCTTTACTGGTGTATCATCAGTGCTTCTGTCCTATCAAGACACGACTTTAAAAGGATGCTGAGCTGAAGAAGGATGGAGGGCTCTGCCTTGCATATAATGCTCTTTTTCCAATTCTTTTCAGCTGTGTGTTCTGACACATCAACTCTTCAGCATTTGCGTTCATTATTCATTCCAGATAGTGCCATGTTATGTATTTCAGTCCACCCCTTGACATGTTTGCAAGAGTGCGTACATGGTACTCCTATAAGATTACGTGGCTGGTATTTTTTTTAACCTCATTTTGCACAAGGCAAGCTGAGGGCCAGGATGCTCACCTGCTGTGCTGTTGTGAGACTTCCATGTAAGGGGTCAGCACTGTGTCTGGGAGGCCGAATAGAGATGAACCCAAGCCTGCATTTTTTATCACCTGTTAGCATGAGGAAAGCGTAAAAATATCCATGAGAATTTATATGTGACAAACGTGACCATATTCCTCTCTAACAAGGAAATACAACCCTCACTATTTTCTAAACTGCATGTAAAGTGCTACCTAATTGACTGAATAAATAACTATAAGAGAAGTCATATGCTGATGGAAGCACGGGTTCATACATGGACAGCTTCATGGTGTGAAAGGAG
>NW_004444265.1:147348-148752 GCF_000243295.1 Trichechus manatus latirostris
TAGCTGTGGTAAGTGATACTGGGTGAATGTCTTCTCTTCAACTATTTATCTATAATTACTGATCTATATGGGGACTAGGGTGATTACTTCTAGTACCAACATTACAGGGTCGTGTTGTGGTGGTAGACATGCAAGTGACAACAGAATTCAGATTGTGAAAAAAAGAGGTGGGGTCCCTTACTAAGAGGTTACTGTGGGGGCTTGGCTGGGAATTGTCTGGTACAGTGATTAATATCTGAAAATTCATCAGACCTGGAGATCCGGACAGTTGATGAATGTCCTGGAGAAAAAAAATGAAAACAAGAAAAAACTCCTGTGAGTGTAGCAAAACAACTATCTTTGTAAAAGTTGTGACATTTCGGACCCCCAAATCACACCTACTGTGGGATCTTTTTATTCTCACCCAACAGAGTAAAAAACCCAAGAATGAAGAGTTGGCCTTCTCACTTTGCAACAGTATGGTGCATGGTTGTGTGTGTATGTGTGTGTGTGTGTGTGTGTGTAATGTAGGATTTAAAGAGTACAGAGGGAACCAAACCACTTACTTCCCACGGACACGCTATGGAACCAATGAGAAAAGTCCTCATGGAGTCCACATTTAGTTGGCAGAGGCGATGGTGATGTTAGGAGTGACATAATCATCCCTGGAGCAGCAACCAGAAGTAATATGTGGGCTTATGTAAGTTGCCCCCCCCAAGGACTTCAGAACTACTTGAGGAGAACTTTGCAATTGGCCAAGGTCTCATGATGAAGGCAGGATCTCAGAGCCCATGAAATCTGGTCCTTAATTTGACCACTCTTTAGTTCACATGAAATAGTCCACATGGAGTCAAGTATCTGGTCATGAAACCATCTTGGAAGGATGCTATAGCTGAAATTTATGGTCTGAGGTGATCAAGGCATCAGAGGATCTCTAGAACAATGAGATTATTCTGGGCAAAGCCAAAGGAACAACATGGATTGTAAAGGAAGTGGTGAAGACAACACTCTTGGAGTCAATTGTGAGCATCGTATTTCAAGGGTCATGCAAATGCTGAAATATTGTGACTGTTCTCATAGGGCAATTGAGTTAACTAAGCATATAAAGCTAATTTAGAAATACTTATGCTAGCTTTTTATATCTCACTGACATTGGAAAGCTTGTAGAAAGACATTATGAAATGACTTAGGTCTGAGAATTAGTAAGCACCAAATAAAACTAATCAATTAAGTGCATAGTTTTTGCAAATTTAATCACAACGGAAATCCAGGGAAACAATAATACATTGTGTTTCAAATAAGTATTGAATTAGAAATAAAATAATTTCATTTTGCTTTTTAGCTACCAGGAGAAAGAGTTTTCCTGGACAAGTCCTAATATTTACTGTATGCTGTGTACCTGTTCCTAATCAGTTGCAGATAACT
>NW_004444265.1:149632-150556 GCF_000243295.1 Trichechus manatus latirostris
GTGAAAGATGATTCCGCAGAGCAGAAATACAATTTTACAAATTAAAAGAGTCGTGGAATTCTTCTCAATGTCAACACTTGATTAAGTCTAGACAAGAAGATTTTACAGTCTAGTATATGGAACCCCAAAACGTTTCCTTACTAAACTTTCATTTTATGTATTCATGCATTAATTCTTCATTAGCTACTTGGTGTACCTTTTGAACTTCCCAGAATACTCGAGAAACAAAAAGTTTCAGATGGAGGCATTCATTGCCAAAGCTAACTAGTATTCAAGGAGAAATAGGCTCCCATATAGAATGAATAACAGATTTTAGTGATATTATCTTCGCTCTGAAAATCTTTAATGCAGTCCCGAATAATTCTTCATTTACTTAGCGTGAGGTGACATTTTACAGGCATCTCTTAGTGAAAGGCTTTTGCTTCATTTGCAAAACAGAAATGTTGTTGACTTTTACTTTTTTCTTTGAGATTTTGTTTCACATATCATTTTTTTGCCATGATTAATAATATTTTCTGGTTAATATTAGAACATAAAATAGTTGCTATTCTTCTTTTCCACCTTTCCAATAGTAGGAGTTATTGAAGCTGATAATTAGGTAGCCAGGACCTCTAAAATAAATTTATATCACTAAAAAAATGTGCATGCTCACAGCATAACAGCAACCTGTAGGTGAGAAATGCAATTCATTCTACAGTCAAGCAAAGTATGTATCCCTGGTGGTCAGGTACGATCTAGGGATAACGTTTTATGTATGGAAACATTGGATAGACTGGTTATTCCCCCCAAACCTCCATAGGAATAACTTCTTAGAACTGAAAATGCAGTACAAATAGACTGTCAGAGAGTTTGAGGTAACATTATTGGGTAAGAACCTAAAGTGCAGAGACTCTTATTTCTGACTAGAGGCAGGTACATTCCTTT
>NW_004444265.1:151292-155675 GCF_000243295.1 Trichechus manatus latirostris
GCTGGCTGTCAATTAGCCATGTTGGCCAGAGACCTTCTCACCCTTAGGAGACCAAATCAACATTTCTGTAACAAAGAAATTTGGAAACAAAGATGAAAAAGCTTTTGTTTGTTTCAGAGAAAAACATGCTGTTTTTAATATATGTTTTCTGCAATTTCAGCATATTGAGCATACCACAAATATAATTTTATTACATATAGTTTTAAAACAAAACAATCATTTTGACAAAGGATTTAAAAATTCTACCCTCATTTTTCCCCAGCCATTTCCATTCCTTTTTAAGTTCTTGGTATAACCAAAGACTTCCTTCCGACACTCAGTTACACATGAGAAACAGATTTATGAACCTCAAACTCAATATGTGTGCTGTACCAAGACAGAAATGAGGACACTACATTGTCTTCAAGGAAAAGGAATCCCTGTATTTGATTTGATAATAAACAAACATAATCGTATGCCATTGCTGAAGTCAAGATATGTATGCTGTATTCTGTGAGCTCCTTTAGAGAAAAGACTGTGTCTTTTTATCTTCAACACCAAGCACATGGCAGAGCACAAAACACAGCACTCACCCTCAGTGAATGATTGCTGAGTAAATGAATGAATGAGTGCATACTGAAGACAACTAATAGGACAACATTGTCATGGATATCATTGTCATATACATTTTACTTGATATTAATGTTCTCTAATACAGTTCTGTTATCATTATGTGGAATATTATTATTTGGTACTTTCATGCATATTATGTAAATTATTTTTTTAAAATGTTTAGTGTCATAGAATAACGTTCCCTTTAATAAATATAATAGCTAACACTCATTTAATACCTACTAATACTCTTCTAAATGCTTTGCGTAATTTAACCTTGCAATTCCAATAAGAGGATATGTTACTATCCCCATTTTACAGAAGAGCAACCTGAAGCATAGAAAGGCTGAGTAACTTGGGGAAGGTTTTACAGCCAGTACGTTGCTGAGTCAGGATTCAAACCTAGACAGTCTTAACCACTGCACTCTATCACTGGTGGCAGTGTACGGTATTCAAAGAATATGGCTTTTTACTGTGAAAAGTTCTATCATTCATCTGGTACTTTATATTTTACAGGGAGAGACATTTCCAGTGATTTGAGTGATTTTGACATCCTTTACCTTATTCTGTAGTAGAATATGGACAAACATATTTTATGAGGTGAGTGTAAGCATTATTGCATCCGTGTTTGGTAAAACTGGGAGAAACGAAGTTGAGATTTGTTTATGGTAACTCAGAGTCCGAGGTGTTCTCAGCAGTTAAGCTGGCAAAGCAATGTCCAAGAAAGAACAAATTATAAAATAACCATTCCTTTATTTTTGAAAATACAGAACGTGTCAAAATGTGACCATCATCCCCACTTTACCTAACCATTAAGCTCATTCCTGCCGTAACTTCCTCCATCTTAAAAAAACAAATAGACGGTCATTCCCAAATATACATCACATTTTAAAAACAATTTCTGACATTTCTTCTCCGCAACCCTTAGCTGGTCACATGCTACTCTTGTGTCTTCCAAGAACCTCGATCTCTCTCATTCTTTTCTTTTCACCTCTTGCCTCGTATCCTTTGAGCAAGTGTCATGCTGCCTTTATCACGATGCATTCCTGGAGATTAGGAACTTTGTCCTGTTCGTTTGTGTGTATGTCTACTCAACGTCCATCTTGGAATTCAGTATTTGCTAATTAGTTATTTATTGCACAAGTACTTGACACATAACATACTGGATGAGTGGATAATGCCCTTTCAGTTGCAGGAAAATATGAACCATTCACCTTCTAATTTATATCTTTACAAGGTCATGAATCCAATTAGAATTTTTCTACGTTAAAATTAAACAAAGAGAACCATGAGTCTTTCTGTGGTCATTAAGTCATTGCTGGTGTTGCTATTCCTTCCACAATAGATTATCATGAAAACTTCCCTGCATGAATCTTAGCTCATGAAAAATTCATTCACCCTGAGTACTGAAGAATGTATTTGTTTCACAAACATTTCAGCTGAAGTGCTTCTAGTTGCTGAGTGCTTTGTTTATTTTAGGATAGAGCTTTGGATATGAAAGAGGCCCGAGGCTGAGAAAGAACACTGCTCAGGGACGTGGTGGACTGCCAAGGCTTTGAGAAGTTACACTCTGTCTTGCCAATCAGAGACCCAAAATGCTTCTAAATATTCTTGGAAGCCGATCTTGACATGCACTTTGCGGAAGGACAAAGTAAAATAAAATTGCTCATTTTATTACTAATATTTATAAACTTCAGTCATTTGAAATCCGATTTACACCCTAATGATTCGGTGGCATTTACCAAACTGGAAAGGATGAATCTTTTCAAAAGTGTACTAATGTGTATCATTCTCCCATTTACACTGCTCGCCTGGAGTGTTTATTATGTCAGAATATGTAATGGTACCATGGAACATGGTTTGAGAAGGAATGGAAAATAAATTTTTATTTGTGTGATTAAAAATTTTAAGCAAAACCAGCAATTTGACTCTTATTTTCTCCAAATAAAAACTTGAAATACCTTCATTCCCAAAGAAAACAGAAATGAAATTAACTTGTGCATGTACGTGTATGTGTGTTTCTGTGTGTGTGTGTGTCTGTGCATGTGTGTCTGTGTATGTGTGTGTCTGTGTGTGTGTGTCTGTGTGTCTGTGTCTGTGTCTGTGTCTGTGTGTGTGTGTCTGTGTGTCTGTGTCTGTGTCTGTGTCTGTGTGTGTGTGTGTCTGTGTGTGTGTCTGTGTGTCTGTGTGTCTGTGTGTGTGTGTCTGTGTATGTGTGTGTCTGTGTGTGTGTGTCTGTGTGTCTGTGTCTGTGTCTGTGTCTGTGTGTGTGTGTGTCTGTGTGTGTGTCTGTGTGTCTGTGTGTCTGTGTGTGTGTGTCTGTGTGTGTGTGTGTCTGTGTGTATGAAAGAGGGAGAGAGAGAGACGGAGAGAGATTTCAGGAAAATTGCTTTAATATCATTAAAATGAAAAAAAGGAGATCGTTGAGAAAATAATCTCAATGTGAGTGCTTTTGGTGTCATGTTCTTCTACCAAGTCTGTTGAAAGGTTAGTTCTACATAGAATTTGCACAAGTCCAAGGAAAACTCACAGTGTGCTTAATACTTAACCAGGATGTTGGGTAGATTTACAGGGACTTTTCCAACAGGACCCGCCAGGCTGCAGGAAGCCTCATTTTCAATATGTCTGCATAACACCAATTAATATTAACAAGAACTATATCCGAGTATGGAGAGAAACAGCCTTCTTAACTTTCACCTGCTGTTGTTTTTCCCTAATAACTTATCGCTGACCACAATGCTCATTAGTGGCACAGTAAAAATCAGCTACTGGTGAATAATAACCATTTTTTTGTAGTTATACAGTGTCTTTGATCAGAGTGGCACAAAGCTTTAGCAACTCATTAGTCTTGGAAACACCTCAGTGAAGTATGACAATGCCAAGGATTATGACCCCCATTTTGTAAACAGAAAAACTGAGGATTTGCAAGAAACTATTCCAAGGTTACTCAACGATGTGGTGACAGAATCAGGCATACGATTTGTAAACCCACAGTAGTTAGGGCAAAGACGGCAGTGCCCAACAGAAAACAGAAGCTTATGAGAAATTGCTGAGAAACGGCATAGCTTTAACTACAAGATTTTCATTTAATTTTTATTTCGGTTTATGTATTCCATTTAGTGATAGAGATCTGTTTACAGCTTCCCATTGAGATCGCTCACTATTGGGCCATTTCCTTGAGTCTTGTCTTTCACATCCCTTCTATATGAAGAAATACTGTACATTTCCTATGAAATAGTTCAAATAGATACTAATAGAAAAAATGGTGAAAATAATTTCAAGTATATATAGACATATATATACATATGTATTAAAATCCACATCTATATATGTTCAAAAAAAAAAAAAAAACCTTTTGCTGTCGGGTTGATTCTGACTCACAGCGACCCTGTAGGACAAAGTAAAACTGCCCCATAGTGTCTCCAAGGAGGGGCTGGTGGATTCGAACTGATGGTTAGCAGCCAAGCTCTTTAACTACTGCACCACCAGGGTGTTTAGTCAAATATAAATCCATTGATTTTGAAAACCATTCTAAAAAACTATATTGTACTCTAATTCACTGCAATTTTCGTGTGAACAGAGGTTAAAAAAAAAAAAAAAACCAGTGACCATGTGTGTCGGAGCTGAACTGTGCTCCACAGGGTTTTCAATGGCTGATTTTTTGAAAGTAGATCACCAGACCTTTCTTCCAAGGTGCCTCTGGGTGGACTCGAACATCCAGCCTTTCAGTTAGCAGCCCAGCGTGTTAACTGTTTGTATCACCCAGGGATTCCATTAAGAGCGTAGACTCTG
>NW_004444265.1:158542-159403 GCF_000243295.1 Trichechus manatus latirostris
TTGGAAATGGAGCGATCTTTGATTTTTCAGTTCTTTAGTTAAGTCGGTTTTTATTTGGTTTCAATTCCATTATTTGGGGCAGCATAAGATCATGAATAAAACATGCTAATTGTAGTTGGTGGGAGTCAATCTTTTTATGTATTGGAGAGGATACATGATCTATGGTATAAAGATCCCACCACTAGAGGTGTGGAGACCTGGGCTTCGGGTCCCAAAGTTCTAAGTAGCTCCTGGTATTACTTGGGCAAAGCACTCAAACTCTCTGAGCCTTGATTTTTCAGATTTGCATAATTAGAGGTTTGGATTTGATCATCTCTAAGGTTCTGTTTAGTTCTAAAATGTCAACAATGCTATCTTATATTTAAATAAACTAAGTTATTAAAAAGATCATGTTGTTGTTGGGTGCCATCCAGTCAATTCTGACGCATAATGACCCCATATGATAGAGGAGAACTGCCCCATAGAATTTTCTTGGCTGTAATCTTTACAGGAGCAGATCACCAGGCCTTTCTCCTGCAGAGCCACTGGGTGGGTTCCAATGGCAGGCCTTTTGGTTAGCAGCCAAGTGCTTAACGGTTGTGCTACTAGGGCTCCTTAAAAAGATCATACCCAAACCCAAACCCACTGCCTTTGAGGTGATTCATAGCTACCCATAGGTTTCCAAAGCTATAAATCTCAATGGAAGCAAACTGCAACATCTTTCTCCCGAGGAGCCACTGGTGGTTTCCAACCGCTGACCATCTGGTTAGCAGTTGATCATAAATTCAAGGTATGGCAAACTGGATTTATTCTTTGGTCGAAATTTCCTTCCTTGTGGATTAATTATACTTTGTATCAGTATCTCTAAAATTGTTGTGAGCA
>NW_004444265.1:160250-161964 GCF_000243295.1 Trichechus manatus latirostris
GCACCATCAGGGGCCCATAAAAGAGCTACTAGAGACTGAAATAAATAGTATTTATGCAAGAAAAGGTACGTCCCTTCCTCCATGTGCTGTCAGTCCCAGAGATGATTCAATCTAGAAACACTCAGCCATGTGTTTCTGGGCTGTGTTGTTGCATTAGGTACAGGGGTGGATTATTTGATAGGGAAGGTAAGCACGGTGATTACCTTGCTTACTGGGTCATCTGCCCCTGTCAGGGATTACAAATTTGAAAAGAGGCTTTGATTCTGTAGGAAGGTGCTGTGGGGTTGGGAGAGAGACTGACGCCAGCCATACCTAGAAGTAGGAACTTTGATTGGTGAAAAACTGTAAAATTGTTCACTTCGGATGATCTGGTAAGCACCATGCTTACCTTCCCTGTTGAATAATTTGCCTCTAACTAGGTAGATTCAGTTTACCTCAGGCCACAAATTATCTGATGGTGGGATCAGAACCTTCCCTTGAGCAGGGCTTGTGATGTCAATGTCTAGAATGTTTGTCTCCGTTATCCTGGCCTTGTCTTCAACAGCCCCTGTATACTCGCAATGTGGGGAAGCAGTCTCAACATTACTGCCCCTTCTATAATTACTCCTTGCAGAGCATGGAGGACCTAGTGGCTTCTCTCATTCTCCTGCTCTGCCCTCAGAATTCAGCAGGTTCTGTGCCTGGAGCCCCTGAGTGGTTCAAACGGTTTGCACTTCACTACTAATCTAAAGATTGGTAGTTCAAACCCATCCAGTGGGACCACAGAAGAAAGGCCTGGTGATCTGCTCCCATAATAATTACATCCAAGAAAGCCCTATAGAGCAGCTCTGTTCTGTAACGCATGCGATCGTCATGAGTGGAAATTGACTCTCCTGCCCTTAATCTTTCTCCTCTGCACTCAGTGAAGGCCATGGAAAAGAATTGGTGGGTGCAGATGCCTTTTATGTCTGGAGCTTCTAGGCTTTCTAAAGCATTGTGCCTGCCCATTCTTGCCTTTTGAAAATTAGTTACAAGTTCAGCTGTGTCCTTACCTATGTCTAGGGCAGCTTTTGCCTCCTCCCACTGCCCTGCCAAGAATGAACATAGCTGTGGGTCTCTCTGCTCCTAGGAAAAACTCGTCACTTTATGGATTATGTTTCTAGGTTATGTTTTCTAGATCATGTTCCTTTGTGACCTTAACTCTCAAATAAACCAAACCAAACTCGTTGCCATTGGAGTCGATTCCAACTCATAGCGACCCTACAGGACAGAGTAGAACTGCTCCATAGAGTTTCCAAGTAGTGGCTGGTGGATTCGTACTGCCGACCTTTTGGTTAGCAGCCAAGCTCTTAATCACTGTGCCTCGAGGACTGTCAAATAGGCTTTGAAAACTCGGTGATTTTATAGGTTACCTAGCTTGGTTTTATTGTTAAGGTGGGAGTGGCATTCTCTCGAGACTTTCTATGTTTTAAGCAGAAGCAAAGTTCTCTTGCCTCTATCTTCAATCTCTTGTTTCTTGTCTTTAAAATACTTATATTTCAAATCATCCTCAGTTTAAAAGGAAAACAAACAAAATAATCACAACTTTATCTTGACCATGCATTTTTTTCCCTCTATGGCCATGAATGTTTATTTCCTCCACGCTCCCGGCTATAACGCCCCCAGGCTTGCTTCTATTTTTGCCCTTCGGAGTCTTTTCTCAGCCCACTGATATTTGATTCCCAATACAGCTACC
>NW_004444265.1:162782-163924 GCF_000243295.1 Trichechus manatus latirostris
GGTGGCATTGGGCAAATCTGCTGCGAAAGACCTCTTTAAAGTGTTAAAAAGCAAAAATGTCACTTTGAGGACTAAGGTGCAACTGACCAGAGCCATGGTATTTTCAGTCATCTCATATGCATGCGAAAGCTGGACAATGAATTAAGAAGACTGAAGAAGAAATGATTCCTTTGAATTATGATGTTGGCAAAGACTATCGAATATACCATGGACTGCCAAAAGAACAAACAAATCTGTCTTGGAAGAAGCACAGCCAGAATACACTTTAGAAGCGAGGATGGCGAGACTTCATCTCATGTACTTTGGGAGGGATCAGTCTCTGGAGAAGGACATCATGCTTGGTAAAGTAGAGGGTCAGCGAAAAAGAGGAAGACCTTCAGTGAGATGTATTCACACAGGGGCTGCAACAATGGGCTCAAACATAACAATGATTGTGAGGATGGCGCAGGGTCCAGCAGTGCTTCATTCTGTCATATACAGAGTCACTGTATAAGTTGGAACAGACTTGACAGTACCTAACAACAAACTACTCGTCTAGATTCTTCTTCTCAGTCTATCTTTAACATGTTATTTTCCCTGGAAATCTTTCATACCCATATTCTTTTCATTCTATGCATTTATCATGGGTCCAACAGCTTCAACTTTAACCAAAGACTCAGATTCGTAAGGTCTATCATCTGAGCTCCATTACTGTGATTCAACTGCCTTCAAAACAACACCACTGGGTATCCATGTTTCATTTTCCTCTTTTAGCTCAAACTTCTCCTTTCTGAATTCTTTATCCTATTGAAGATTACACCATCCCCTTTGCAGTTATCCAAACCATTGTTGTTGTTAGTTGCTGGTCAAGTCATTTGTGACTCACGGCGACCCCGTGTGTGCAGAGTAGAGCTGCTCCATAAGGTTTTCAAGGATGTGGCCTTTCAGAAGCAGAGTGACAGGCCTGTCTTCCATTGTCCAAGCAGAAACCTGGAAGGTGTCCTCAATTCCTACCTTTTCCTTAAACAAATTAACCAGCCAGCCTTATTTATTCACTTACTATGCATCTCTCTAATCACACTCTTCCTCTCCAGCCCCATTGTCACAGCCTTAAAATCAGGACCCCTCTCACTGTGTCACCTCTCACTGTGCCTATTGCAATA
>NW_004444265.1:165454-168159 GCF_000243295.1 Trichechus manatus latirostris
GGGAATTAGCCATAGCATCTTTAGGTAAAACAATCGAAGACATTTAGCCTATTGTTTTCAAAACTACAAGCCAGACAAATGAGTCCTCTGTCATCTGATAAAAAATGTAAGGTAAAAATTTACCAAATTATTAAATCATACACTTGACTGGGCCTGCCTGCTGCGCCATGTTCAAATCGTATGAACTCAAGCCAGTTGTTTGACTTCTCTGTAGCTCAGAGTTCTTAGTAAAACAATGGGAATGATCCTTAATCTGTCTTTCTTTGTAATATTCTGAAAGCCAAGTTTGAAAATGTATCTGAAAGGGTTTTGAGTAGTTTGAAGTGCTATAAAAAGCAAGGAATTGCTATTGTGCTATTTTTATTGTTACATTCTAGATTCTGGACAGAGTTCTTAGGATAATGTTTGGTTGCATGACATGGAGGGGGAGTTGGCAGTACGGCAATGGGTGAGAACACAGGTTCCAGGGACCCACAGATTGGAATTGGAATTCCAGCTATACCATTTTCTATTGTGTGACCTTGGGCAAGTTGACGTCTCTGTGCCTCAGCGTTTTCTTGTCAATCTGTAAAATGCAAACAACAATAGTATTTACCCTAGAGATTGATGTGAGGTTTAAATTCAAACAGACAACATTAAATGAAATGATTCAGGTAATACCTGGATCATTATAAGCATGTGATACAGGTTAGCTTTGGATACTAAAATACCTCAACTACTCTGAATAAATAGTTGGGACATGAGGTTGCCATGAGCAGGAATTGATTCAATGGCAAACACCACCACCACCACCACCATCACCATCACCACCAGCAGCAAGAGCTAAAGGAAGGCATCAGTGCATTTTGCATGCTAACTTTGTTTTAATGTCTTCTGTTTAAATTAGTCAAACACACTCACTAAAGTAGGTAAAATTTAAGAATACATGAAAGTTGATGGGAACAGCTAAACAGAAGATCATGCTAAAAGTTAATGTCTGGCCATTCATAATTATATCCATTGCAAGAAAACCTTGTTCAGTGGCCTGGAGAAATATATACTAGTTGAGGAGTGAAAACTAAAGTTAATTTGCCTTTTTTTTAAAATCCAAAGTATGTAGTAAATGTTGGAAGATAATTTCTTATCATAAAAGAAGTGCTGAAAGCTTAGAATCAGACATATAGAACCTAGGGTGAGGTGACAAAGAAAGGACTGAAGAACATTCAGCTGTATATAGCGTGGATTTATTTTCTTACAGAGTGGATGAACCTACTGTATTGGAGGTGAGGCAAACTAACACATTGGAGCCTTCTAAGCCCTTTTGTGGAGCTCTGGTGGTACAGTGGATGAGAGCTATGGCTGCTAACCAAAAGGTCAGCAGTCTGAATCCACCAGCCTCTCCTCGGAAACCCTATGAGGCAGTTCTACTCTGTCCTATAGGTTTTCTATGAGTTGGAATTGACTTGACGGCAACAGGTTTGGTTTCTTTCGTTTCGGACCTTTGGTGGAGTCCCTAGGTGGTTAACACGTTTGGCTGCTAATCGAAAGGTTGGAGGTTCGTGTCCATCAAGAGGCACCTCAGAAGAAAGGCCTGGCAATGTACTTCTGAAAAATCAGCCATCGAAAGCTTACTCTGACACACGTGAGGTTACCATGAGTTGGAGTCAATTCTATGGCAACTGTTTAGGACCTTCTGCAATTCTCCCCAGAGCCAGTTTTAATCTGTTTGTTTGCCCCAAGATCATATTCCAACCTTGTTCAGCACCTAGCACGTGATCAAACAGTGAACAAGTGCTGAAATCATAACTGAATTAATAAATAAATGAATGCTTTAGGTTGCTAATATCCATATGTAATCTGCTTCCCCCCATATTAATGTTTCAAAGCCCTGGACTTCCACATGATTAGACATGTAGGTCATGTGTCTGGCTCCTGAACTCCTCACGGTTTCCTTACCTGAGACTATGCTAATTGATCCGGTCTTGGATGCCATGTCCTAGCCTTGGGGTGGGATCAGCCTCTGCTTCCCCTGAACACAAGGGCTGTGTTGGAGAGGGGCAGGTACCCCCCAAAATACTCATATTCCAGGAACAATAATACCCACCTTGTAATATATAAGGTGCTCTGGTGGCACAATGGTTAAGTGCTTGGCTGCTAACAGAAAGGTGATCTGGCCGAACAAACCCAGTGGCACCATTGGAAAAAGAGCTGGCAATCTACTCCTGTAAAGATTACAGCCTAGAAAACTGTGGGGTAGTTGTACTCTGTCATATGGAGTCACTATGAGTTGACATCGACTCAATGGCACCTAACAACAAGTTTTTGTAAGGGCTAAAGATATGTGTTTCCACATTACCATTAAAATGGCTTTTAACTTTTCCATGGAAACCCTGGTGGCGTAGTGGTTAAAAACTACGTCTGCTAACCAAAAAAGGTTGGCAGTTCAAACCCACCAGGCGCTCCTTGGAAACTCCATGGGGCAGTTTTACTCTATCCTATAGGATCGCTATGAGTCAGAATTGACTCGACGGCAGTGGGTTTGGTTTGGGTTTTTGTAGGCCATGCTCCTTTTCCTTGCTTGCTTCTCTTTCTTCCTTCTTCCTGAAAATGCCATTTTACTTCTTCTTTTAGCCTGTATAATGGCCATATCAAAAAACCCAAACCAAACCTGTTGGCTTGGAGTCAATTTCAACTCGTGGCAACCCCATAGAATTTTCTTGGCTATA
>NW_004444265.1:169381-170245 GCF_000243295.1 Trichechus manatus latirostris
GACATAATTCAAACCATGACAAGCAGTAAGGCTACTTTAACAAAATCTTAATGGCTCTCCCTGCTTATGTTCTGTCTTTGCTTCAATCCATTCCAAAATTAGTTTCTAAGAGATAACTCCTATCATTCCATTCCCTGGTTAAAAACTGTAAATATCTTGTATTAGGTGTTCCCTTCTGAAGTAATTAATTTTCAGGCAAAGTATCCTAGTATAGTGGTTGGAGTCAGACGGTAATGGATTCAAATAAACTCTAAATCTTATGACATATGGGATCTTGGACAAGTTAATTAAGCTCTCTGAACATCAGTTTTCTAATCAATAAAATGGGGATAGTAATTCATATCATATAAAGTTGCTGCAATTATTAAGTTTAATTAAAGAGCCTGATCTAATAAATCGTATTAAAATAATAAGAACATTAACTATTAAATCATATGATGATAATTCAGTATCCTTATTAATCAAAAATTTTCCATTTTATCTATTAATTTCTACTCATTCAGAATTTGATCCTATACTGTGCTGTACCATTATTGCAGTTCACTTTGTCCACTACCTTAATAATAATTTTCTTATGAGGAAGAACCTTTTGTTAAAGAACCTTAATGTTTAACAAGAAACATATATTATGTGAAATGAAATGAAGGCATTGAATGACCGGAACATATAGCTATAGATAGATATATACACACATTACTTCAAGTGCCTCTTGCTTATTTAGTTTTGAGGCCAGAGGATTGCTTTACAATTTTACTTGGTTCTAGAAAATAATTTATAAATTTTTTCCATCTACAATTTCAAAGAAACTGTTTCTACTCCTGTATTCATCTTGCTCCATGTTGTATAGTTCTATTGTGTCACTTG
>NW_004444265.1:173131-175323 GCF_000243295.1 Trichechus manatus latirostris
TCCTTGCCTGAAGCAATAATTTCCTGAGGGACTGCAAAATTATGACTGTCTATTCTATCACTTTATCTAAATTTATTAGGTGCAATTCTTCTGTAAAGTCAAGTTTTGCCGAATCAACTGCAGCTATTTTTCCCCCTACAGTTTCTACTAAAAAGAGAGGATAAACGCAAAAACACTTTTAATGGTTTCCAGAACATATTGGTAGCCACTTTTCTCTAGATGGAAGGTATGAAGCATGATTTTATCTTTACATTAGACACTTTTTTTCCTCTGTACTGTGAGGTGTATCTCAATAAAGCTATTATTTAAAAAAAAAAAAAAAGCTTACAAATTAAATGAATTCTGGAAATTTGTTAGTTATGAAAGCTGTCATCAGTTTGTAAAGTGAGCTCATTATTCCTTAAGTATTATATCTTCCCAAACATTTGTTTCATATTTGATTTTATATTTATTAGAATCAAATCATGATTAGACTATGCCTTACCAACCTGTATCTTTCTTCCATATTCCCGTACATACTAACAGAAAACCCATTCTTATAGGAGCTTGGCATACAACTCTCATTAACTTTAAGCAGAAAGACAAATTAAAGATTATTTTTATTGTTTCATGATGCCAACTTAAACATGCCCTAGACTTCCATATTTGCGGAATAGAGGCTTTTTCTTTTTCTTTCTCTCTCTTTTGGACTTTTTCTGTCCTTTTAAGAAGCAGATTAAAAAAAATGAAAAAAACTGGAATAACATTGTAGCAAATATGTAGTAGGTATTTCATGTTGCAACGTGTCAAGTCCCTTAAGGATGATGGATATGGAGAAAGACTTTTGTAGGTTTCTTCGTTGACCATAGTGTGTCTTCACGCCCCCTCTGGTAGCTGCAAACATAATAAGAAGTTCACAGTTCATGGTCATTCTTGTGGAATTGGGTACATATGCATCTGCTCGTGTGATGGAAATTAAACTAAGTTTCTGCAAGTCATTATTGCATATTATTCTTTAGCTTCAATGCCTGCCAGGTTAATTCTTCAATCTAAATCACTTTACGAGTGCTGTTAATCATAAAATACAGATGCCTCTTTTGAGGTAAGAAGCATCTAGAAAAATCCTGCCCTCCCTATGTTGCTTATTCTTCCTGTTGTTTGAAAAGGTGGTCCAGGTAAGAGAAATCCTAAGAGATAATTTTGGAAAATCAATATTTAAGTTCTTTAGTGATGAACAGTTAGGAATCGTTTGAACTTTGGATGTTACGTTAATTTGTTTGGATGTTAGATGAATAGATGAATTGCTGTCTTAATTTCTGGTTTATCAACAATATTCACTATTTTTTTTTTTGTCAGATTTTTGTCTGTGTATTTCCCTGTTACAGCAAAACTTTACTTGTTCAGACCAATAGGACATGGTGGGATGTCTGGGTTGCAAAATATTCTGACAATACATTTTGTATAAGAGAATAATTACTTTCACATAAAAGAAGAAATATTACTAAAGCTGAATTAAATAATTGTCACACAATACAGTTGTGATAAAGGTTTTTTTAATGAATAGATAACAACAAATTTTAATTAGTTCACTATTAATAAATAATTGATGCTTCTCAAGTACTAAAGAGGATTTGAAAATAGTTGGCTCTTTAAAGGACTTCATTCTGCTTGCAATTATGCTTGTTCTGTTCAGTTCTCTTTGGAAAATGTTGGTGCAAAGGGAAATTTCATAGAGTTTAATATGGTTTATTATCTAGCCCTTTCTGTGAATTTCTAAAGGGCCGCATTCATTTAAGGATCCAAGTCTTAATTTTTTTTTTTCACTAGGACATTGGTTGTGTGTATGGGCTAGTAATAAAAAATACATGGGTTCAAGAGAGTGAAAAAGCTGTCACACTGTGAACGTAACCTCTAGGAAGACAATGTCTGCCAGGAAGGATCAAACACACTGGGTCAGAGCACAAACACTGGGACCACACAGAGCTGGTTCCAGGAGCTATCTTATGCTGTAAACTTACTCAAATGCCTTAAGTTTGCTAACTCAATTTGTTGTTGTTGCTAATTGCATTGAGTGAGCTCTGACTCATGATGACCCCATGTATGTCAGAGTAGAACTGTGCTCTATAGGGTTTTCAATGACTGATTTTTTGGAAGTAGATCACCAGACTTCCAAGCTGCTCCTGGGTGGACTTGAACCTCCAACATTTAGGTTA
>NW_004444265.1:176018-177739 GCF_000243295.1 Trichechus manatus latirostris
CTCATCCAATCCATTAGCAAGACTTTATGGCATAGTCAAGTGATTCACCCTACAGCTTGCCCTATGAGCTATTTACTCCATGGTGAGTTTACTCATCTAAATCATCAGCTACCTTCTCAATCTCTCCATTAAAAAAACAAACAAACAAAAAGACAGTTACCGTTAAGAGGATTCAAACTCATGGTGACCCCATGTGCGTCAGAGTAGAACTGTGCTCCATAGGGTTTTTAAAGGCTGATTTTTTCAGAAGTAGATCTCCAGATCTTTCTTCCAAGGTGCCTCTGGGTGAACTTGAACTTCCAACATTTCAGTTAGCAACTGAGTACATTAACTGTTACCACCCTGTCTGTATCACTCACAGAACTAAGTGAGACTATGGGGCACGCTGTGAGTTACCTTACTTTCGCCTGTCCACATCCCATCTCCAACCTGCTCTCTGCCATGGAGACTGAGATGTAAGGACACTGCCAATAGGGCTTCCGTGTTTTCAGGCTGTTGATTGTTTTCCTTCAATGTGGAGTCTTGGCAAGGGATAAAAAGAAGGCAAAAGAGAGATCAGGCAGGTTAGCAGTTCCTCCTTCCCTCTGAGGTTAAGGTTGTATTGAGCTGGCTATCTTCCTCCACCAGGGACACTCTTTTTACTCAAGGTGGACAACTCTACATGACTCTCTTCTTCCAAGGTCTGGTGACCATGCTATCTCCTCATCCTTTCAGGCCTAGGGGTAGAAACATCCTCCCCTACAGTACCCCCAAACCTACAGCTTTGTAGCAATGTCTTATAAACAAATCTTCCTCCTCAAATCCTCTAATTTTGAGAGTGCATCTGTTTTTATTGGGACTGATATAGGGACTACACTTGGGCTTCTTTGTGGTCAACCATGACAAAGTACCAGTCTTACTTTTGACACAGTAACATCACACCCACCATGTTGGTGCATGGGGTATTGTGCAACAAGATCTCTTCTCTGAGTTTTAACTGGAGGCCTGGCATAACCCCTCTGTTCTTTGTTTTATTCTCAAACTATCTCCCACTCCTTCTACAATGCCTGAAGGATTTCTGACTTGGAGAGGAAGGGCTGGGGTGAGGAGAGGCCATGACACATGAACATTTGACTGCTTGCTTTCTTTACTTTTACCTCTTTCTCCATCTCACTGTCCATTGGACCTTTGCACATCCTGTTCTTTTTACCTGAAACAATCAATTTCTCCCACTTTTTGCATGGTTGAACTGTTCTCATCCTTCAGGTCTCATTTTAAATGTTACTGTCTTCCCTGACCACTCGACCCCACAATCTTGCTTCCTAAAACTATTCTGTATATTATCCCTCAGATTATTTCCTTCACTGCACTTAACATACTTGCGATTGTTTTATTCATTTCTCAAGTTTATTCGTTTTATTTTTTATATATACTAGAAAGAAAACTTTGAAATGTTAGGTAGGATTTTCATATATTAATGTGTCCGTAGCTTCTAACACAGTGACTAGCATAAAGAAAACCCACAGAAAATATTTATGAATGAGAGACTGAATGAAGTACTGTATGTAGAATGGTATAAGAGTTAATAAATGTAGGTTAGTATTGCTGTATCTTAGAAGTGAGGATGGCGAGACTTCAGCTTGCTTACTTTGGACATGTCATCAGGAGAGACCAATCACTAGAAAAGGGCATCCTGTTTGGTGAAGGAAAATCTTCAACGAAATGGATTGACACAATAGCCA
>NW_004444265.1:178358-179642 GCF_000243295.1 Trichechus manatus latirostris
GGCTTCTCAAGATGGCAAGCAATGCTAAAATTAAGAAATGGTTTCTGAGCAAAGATCAAATTCCAGGAAATCATGGTCCAATGATGAAGCCAAAGGTCTGACTGTTGAGTCTTTTTTTAAGGTCTTAGAAAGAGGTGGTGACTCAGAACACTATTCCATCAGACTAAAGGCACTCTAGAAACATTGAAGAGTGCCTCACAGATTCTTTCAGTCAAATAATAGGACTTACAGAAAGCATAAGGGGATTATCCCTCATCCTGTTACTAGAAGCCCAGCTTACAGAAGGGTTTATTTTGAAGAGATTTGCGGGTTTACCTTTTGTATGACAGAGTAGATGCCAATAAGATTCATAGAAGACACACAAAGTTTTTAAAGGAAGTATATATGCAGCAAAATCACCTGCTTGGACTAAATGGAACAGAGTGAGTACAAAATGAAAAGAGACCTTTGTTTCCCCAAATCATACTGGCAGGAAGCAGACTGAGAAAACTGCTATTCTGAAGATGAGTGCTGCCTTTGATGGAAAGGTAGAATGACTCAGAGGGTGGAACCCAGCGTCCAGAAGGCAGGGCTGAGAGCCATGGAGAATTATTCCCAGGCCTTGAGATTCAATCAAAGTACATCCACCATTTGCTGTCTGGATCTTATCATTGCTGTGAGCCTGTGGTCCCAGCCTCCTGTCATTCACACCTCTGTATAGTTCCTTCTCACATTGTACCAGGGTTGATGTGTGTGGCCAATAGCATACAGCAAAAGGGATGGTTATGTCATTTCAAGATTAGGTTATAAAAGACTGTGGCTTCCATTGTGGGTGGGCTCTCTCTCATCATTTGCCTTAACTGAGTATGTTGAGGTTTCCCTATATGGGACCATTTCAGAATATCTGGAAGAGTACTATTAATAGGGTCACTATGCATTCTAGTTTGTATGAGGTAGTACTGAATTATGCCTGCTGTCCCTAGCAAAACTAAGTGTCCTCCTTTTACTCCAAAAATGTCCTGGATTGGATGTAAAACATATGATCACAATTATTATTAATATCTGTAACATTCTACACATCCATTTACATTTTCTAGAACCATACCATTGTGTGGGATGTGTGTTTGTGTGTGTGTTTTGAGAGAAACAGAGAAAGAGATTGTTTCAGTCATCTAGTGCTGCTCTAACAGAAGTACCACAAGTAGATGGTTTTAACAGAGAGAAATTTATTGTCTTCACAGTCCAGTAGGCTACAAGTCCAAATTCAGGGCATCAGCTCCAGGAAAAGGCTCCCTCTGTCTGTCA
>NW_004444265.1:181495-195608 GCF_000243295.1 Trichechus manatus latirostris
AAATGACCAGGGAGGCCTACAAGACTTTATATGTGAGAAAGTTAATTAAAAGCTAACTTATAATAGTGAAAATTGGAACTAACCTAGATAGCCAACAATAAGGGATTATTTAAATAAATTACAGTAGAACCTTAGAATTCAATACTAGGTTATCACTAAAAATTATGCTGCAGAAACAAAATTTAATCTCATGGAAAATGCTGATAATGTACAAAGTGGAAAATTACAAAGTAATATTTACAATGTCAGCTTCATTTTGTAGATAAAAGGAAAAGAGTCTCTAAATACCTGCCTATAAAGAGTAGGCCTCAACATTTTACCAGCAGTTATCTCTGGGCTGTGGACTGTTGGGTGACTGTTTTTTTAGAGGGCACTTTTTATATAAATAAATGTTTTTATAATGCACAAACATACATGTATTTACATAATCATAAAAACAATAAATGCTGTATAAGAGAGGAAAAAAGAATAATAATATGCTTTAGGACCTAATCCAATATTGAGCTGGTCTGGACACTCTTCTGATCTAGGGTGTGAGTGCCCCAGGGAGATGCAAATCACTAGACTCTTCTCTTTGTGGCTGGTATCACCTTAAAGCTTGTGTATTGACCTTTCGATGTGCACTGCATTCCCTTTTAACTAAGGAAGCTATTTTTAGAGAAACTTTAATTACAGAGAACTGGAATTACAACAAGGGACCTTGGTTTTTTGGTTATTGTTTCTTTCTTAGAATTATAACCATGAATTTAGTGCCTAATCATTTAGATTAAGATTTTAGGACATTTCGTGAGTGCCTCGCAATTCTTGACAAGGGAACAAAGAAAGAAACTGAGGAAGCTCCCTCACTGTGGTTAGAATAAAATGGTTGATGGTTACAATGAAATCTATTTACCTTCATAACTGTATGATAGAGCCATCTAAGACAATAGATACAGTAGTTTAAAAGTAATAAAATTTACAACAAAGTGTATTTAATTTGAAATTGAATTGCTGGCAAATGGGTGTCCTAATGAACCTTTGTGTCAATGAGCTCTAAGTGAATTAAGGAAATGATTTCTGTCCCAGGGAACTAAATCAGCAGTGGTTGCCAAAAAGGCCGTTGTTCTGGTGGGAGCACAGTCATGGTCACCAATAGCTCCGCTGATGGAATTGGCTGAAGTCAGGAGACGTGAAATACAAGATCGTTCCTAACGCAAATGAGTTTGGGGAAGCAGGCTAAGCCGTCTTGACTCGAGTAGTTCGAAATAACAACAAAGAGTCAATAAAAAAGACCCTTCAGGAAGGTCAGTCTACATTGATAGAAGGAACGGAGCCTGTTGAGCATGTTGAGGGCAGAAACAGAGCTTGATCCCTGGCCACTGCATTAAAAAAAAAAAAAAAGAAGTTTAGGTTATATCAGCTATTCACCCATTTAAATAAAATTTCCTCTAACAATATATAAGGTTAAGGGGGAGGGGCAGAAAATAAAGTGGCAAAAAGTCTTATCAAATGTTTTATCTTCTGGTAATTTCTGAAACAAGTGACATTTGAATTGTGGAGATCAGCAGCTAATATAGTAAGTCTTATATTTTATGACCACTATCGATCTGATGATTATGAGGATGGTGCTGGACCGGGCAGTGTTTTGCTCTGTTGTACATAGGGTCACTATGAGTTGGAAACGACTCAATGGCACCCAACAACAGCAAAATCCCACCTGTCAGTTTGTCGTACTGTGGTGGCTTGCTTGTTGCTGTGATGCTGGGAGTTACGCCATCAGTATTTCAAATATCAGCAAGGTCATCCATGCTTGACAGGTTTAAGTGGAGTGTCCAGACTAAGATAGATTAGGAAGAAAGGCCTGGTGATCTACTTCTGAAAATTAACCCATGAAAACGCAGTGGATTACAACAGAACACTGCCTGATATAGTGCTGGAAGATAAGCCTCCTGTATTAGAAGACACTCAAAATATACAACAGTCACAGCAATGGACTCGAGCATACCAACAATTGTAAAGATGGTACAGTAATTGGCAATGTTTTATTTTGCTGTATATGGGGTCACTCGCCATCAGTCGGCAGCTAACAATAACATCATATTTTGCGGGGCCTTATTTCAAAAGCTATGCACCTCCCCGACTTTAATAACTTTCTGCTTCTGTAAAGTGCTGCTTATCTAATTCCCAGTGAATCTGATAAAATGTTTAAGGAAAACATCAAATTGTGTTGTAGTTCCAGAGGCAAATCTTTTCATTATATCCCATTGTGGAGTTCTCTTTTTTCTTCCCTCTTTCTTGTATCTGCTGCAGAGCTCAAAGCCACCCATTAAATGCAGACCTAAATGTTTGTGAAGAAGACATGGGAGCCAGGCTTGGTAACCTCACAGAAGCTACTGATGACTCAGAAGGTCCTTGCTGGGAGGTGAGGCCCTCCTGGACTGACTTTTTCTCTGATGCAGAATGTTCAATGATGAGATCAATTGCATTGACCTCTGCCTGCTATACTTTTACTCCTGTAGGACTCTTTAGAGAAACATATTTTCAGCAGATCTTAAAATGTATTTTAAAGGTGAATCCTATGCTAAAACAGAATGGCTCAAGCCCTTAACTGAGAAGCATTTGGAATTCCCCAAAACTGTACACCAGTGGTGCCAGGCTGAGCCCTGGCTAGACAACGAGGCAGCCCTGCCACCCTGCAAATGAGACAAGGCTTGAGACGTGATGGATCTTCTATCTCCTCTTCCTACTCGTCAGACACTCGCTTTGAGGGAGGTTGTAAATGCAAGCGAGATTGTGGTCTAATTCCTCAGACTGGCATTTTTGCCCCCCAGTCACCATTCGATTATCTTCCAAATTGCTGTGTTTCAGAGAGATAAAGATTTTTTATGGCTTGCTGACTTGAAGCAGCCACAAGAGCTGGCGAGGAGCTGGCTAAGTGGCCATGCATAGTAATTCCATTGGTAAATGACAAAATCTTTGTTTGCCTGACATTTCTAAAATTACTACAGAAGATGAATCTAAAATATAAAATGTCACATTTGGCATGCAAAACTATCACAATATATTTCAGTATAAAATTCACAGAGGCGTTTAATTTAGAATGTGTTTAATAACTCAGCCTACCCGCATCAGTAATCCTGCCTTGAGGTTTAAAATGATTGTCTTATTTATTCACATGGTGTTAATTTTTAAAATATTTTTGGAAACCAAAATATTAAGGTTAAGTCTTTATTGTTAATTAAGATTTTCTAATTAAACTGAAAATCATTGTTATTCCGATTAGTTTTTAAGTATGACTTGTATGAAGGAACAAAGGAAGTTTAACAACATTCACTGTTTGTTTAATGGTGATTTCATTCCAGAAGCATACTATCTATATGGAAATACATAATATCTCTTGCAAAATAAAGTCTAGGCAGGATTAAAAAGTGATTACTGCTGGCTGCAGATTAACTGGTGATGCTCCTAACTCTGGTGGCCGAGAGAGCAACCTGCTCCCAAAAATGATATTATTTTGGCTTAAAATATAACATAAAAGCCAATTCTTTGAGGTCAAATTTTTCTGAAAACTATTAGGGACTTGGAAGTGCAGAAAAGCTGGCTTAATGACATTTGAGTTATTTATAACACCAATTTAATTTCTGTTTTATTTGAAACATTAGTCCATTAGGATTCTTATCAATTTGTAAAAACTCTTCAGCACTTATTAAAAATGAAAATGGTCTGTTTCTCTTAGCTCTAGGTGAACGATGAATTTCAAATGTCGTGTAAAATATTCTTGAGTCATGTCCTTCAGAGACAAGCAATTTGTGCAGAGTTTTAGGGTAAAGCATATACAAATACTAACCTCCCCTCTCTGCCTTATTTTCTGGTTCTCAGCCTGGGGCAAGTTAACATTCCCGTTAACCTATAAAATTATTAGATAAGGTAATGTGTTAGTCTGACCTGGTTTGCACTTCACCAATCAGCGTGACTCCACGGTCTGGGATTGGTGTTGTAGGTAATGGCCGTCTTTTAAACTTGGTGTTTGCAGCTTACTGTTCCTGTTCAGCATCACGAATATCTTAAAAAGTGCGTTGTGTGGCTTTTAGACGTGTTGGTTTCCTGTTAATTCGATCTTATTTTAATAGATGAACGGTTTCTGATGTCACAGATCATTAGCATACCATGCTTAAAAATTTGCTAAACTTTCCCTGGCATGATCGGCAGGCTTGCCTTTTGACCCCCTAATTATATATTGTGTGTTTTCATCTGTTATCATTGCTAATACCTGACAATTACAGGTCGAATCAAAATAATTGTCTCCTTTTTTCTCCCCTGAGAAGCGCATTGTTGCTAATTGTGTGGTTTTACCCAGTTCCTGTGCAATTCAATAACTCAGTCTCTTATTTAGGTTGAGCAGCGTCAGTCACGGCAGCCTCTCCAAATGCAGATAAAATGTTTAAGGGGCATCAAGGACAAGGTGCCCGGAGGCTCTTACCGCCTTAAAGTTTCCCTGCTCAGTGGACTGGGAGGCTGTGTCTTGCAGGGGTGGACAACCGAGCAGTGGAAGACTAGAACACACCCAATTAGGCATGATGGAAACTTCTATGATGCGGGGCTGCGTTTCAATGAAAACCTTTACATGGTAAGAATATCTTAGGTGTACACATACCACCTTCTTTTTATTTGATTTCCCTGCTTTCTCTATCTCTCCATTTTTTTAAATCTTTATCCATGTATCTTTAGATAACAAACTTTATGTATTTTATTTATCCATTTATTTGGCAAATAACCAATAAGCACCCACTATTGGTTCTGGGCCATAGATGAAGTTGTTAGCTGCTGTCATTAGCTGCTGTCAGTTTGGCCCCAGACTCATAGAGATCCCATAATAAAATGAAACACTGCTTGTCCTACGCCATCCCCATGATTGGTTATTGATGGGACCATTGTGATCCACAGGGTTTTCATTGGCTGATTTTCAGAAGTACATCCACGGGCCTTTCTTCCTAGTCCATCTTAGTCTGGATGTTGTCGTTGTTATTGCTGGTTGCCATCAAATCGATTCTGAGTCATGGTGACCCCATAGCTCTGCTGAAACCTGTTCAGCATGCGTACCCTGTAGTCTATTCTGTGTGAGATGGTAATGCCATCCTTATTTATCAAGGATGTGTATTATGGATGCTTGGAAGACTTATTTCCCTTTTAAGACTTATACTCTGAGATCACTTTCTTGTGTATTTTTTATGTAATAAGTGTATTGGCAGCCAGGGACAATGATTTTAAGTGAAAACCAGGCTTTAGGTAAGAAGAGGAGTTGGAAGGACTGTTGAGAGAAAATATTACGGATACAGAGGACTATGATTACTCTGGAAAGGGTTAGAGGACAGAGTGCTGGGGAGAGGCATAGAGGGTGAGAATAGAGAGTAGTCATGGAGGCAGGGACGGTAAACCAGGGGATTATGGTACCTATGGAACCAGAGAGGGGAACTCAGTTTTCTTTGGGGTATCAGCCCTGGATAGATTGTGTCTACAAGGGAACTGCAATCTAAGAGGAAAGAAAGAAAAGGGAGTCGAATTGTTCCTAGAACCCTCATCTTACACTAATACATTGGAGAGTGTACATAAGTCTAGATTGTTTAGAAATATAGAACTGATTTTGCACTACTAATTTGAATTACTGAAATATACATTGTAAGAATCAATATAGGAATATTGAGTGATATTAGGAAGACAATTTCTCTCTAAAATAAATAGAAGTGTGCTTTCTTCTCCCACTCCCCCTTAGGTCTTGTGTTAAAAGGTACCATTTTGATTAATTTTATTATATAGTATTTCATTAACAGTGTAATGTATTCTTCAGATGAATACATTATTTTGGCCACTGAATGACCAGCTGAATGAATTAAAATGCAAAATATGACCATAAAAATAAGCAATTTTGAAAAGTCAATCCGTAAACAACAAACCTATGGTGCTCTTACTTACCTCCAGTATTTGAGAAGAAGATGGATTTTCAACCTTCGTTTTTCACCACCTTAAATTTTTAGGTATATGAGATCTTAGGACAGTGGCTTCTTTTTTTTTTTTTTACTGAGCAACTCCTTCATGGGTTTTAAGAAACAGAAAAAATATAACGTGTTGGTAAAAGCCACATCATTGAATGATAAGTACCATATCCCAGATGACAACTTTATTGTTTAGAAGATGATAGAGGTTAGAAAAAACAAAAACAAGAACCAATTTTTGTTGGGAGCCATGTACTAAATGGAGCCCTTTGCAGCTTAAGACTTAGCTGTTTCCACTGCCAGCTTCAGACAAGGTTTGGAGAAGCAGTGGAGATGGTGGTGGCCATAACCCCAGAAACAGGAACTTAAACTCTTCCTCTGGAAAGATTTCTTCCTAAGGAAACAGGGAACCCATGATGAAGTGCTTGACTGTGGAACCACGCCTCAGTTTGCTCACCTGTGAAGTGGGGCTAATAATACCTCTCTGCCAGGTATCGTGAGAAATCACTGTGTTAATGCTTGCAGATGCACAGTATCTAACACATAGTAAGAACCCAGAAGCTTCTTTTGTTATTGTTATAATCATTCTCTTTCTTTGATGGCAAATTCCACAAACTCTTACTCATTGGACTTAAATTTTAATATATATGATAAATGTTTATTTTTTAGATAAATTTCAAATTAACCTCTGGCTGAGAACAATGTAGGCTAAAATTTTTTTTCCTCTAATAAGTGATCCCAAAGGCCTTGCAAAGAAGCATGGGATATATTTGAGGGATGTTAGTCCATGGTTGTAGGAGAGATGATTTTTCCTCTTGGGGAGTCCACTTACTCTTCCGGAGGAAGAATTTGAGGGCAGGTACTAAGACGGCATCAGGGTAGTTCAGCCTTTGAGCTAAGGTCTCTGTTCTCACCACTTACCTCAGAGAAATTTCAGGAATGAAGTGGTAGCTAAGATTTTAGTTAACAATTCAAAAACTGTCCCAATCAACGCCTGATGAACAATCACAGTTGTTTGGTACATTTTTTATTATGTACCTAGAAATATCAGGTTGGAGGTTTGAGTCCACCAGAGGCACCTCAGAAGAAAGACTTGGCGAGGTACTTCTGAAAAAACAGCCACTGAAAACCCTAATGGAATGCAGTTCCACTCTGACACTCATGGGGTTGCCATCAGTCAGAATCGACTCAACAACAACTGGTTTACCTAAAATGTCAAAGCATAGAGCTAGGATTAAAAAAAAAAAATAGAAAATCACTCAGCGACCTTGCTTTTTAGAGCCCTCTGCATAAAAAACTACTGAACATTGAAAGGCATGCACGTTGTTTTAATCGCTGTCATTGTTTTTGTCCACTGCCTTCCCTTTCCTCGGTAGATTGTGAACTCTGAGCACAGCGACCCCGTCTATTGCTAGACTGGTTTTGTAGGAGATAGTCCATGTGTGCTGTTTAAGGATGTTAACAGTGTACTACAGATGAGATGCCAGGTGAGATCAGTGGAGGAAGAGGTGCATCCAGGGATGTCTTCAGGGAGAAGGGGACAGAACCACTAAGACACTGAGGTTGCAAAAATGTTCCAAGTGTTAAAAATGGCATCAAGTCTGTAGGGAAAAGCAGAGACCGGCATTTCCTCCAACAATAAAATGTGTTTTCCCCTCCTGCCAAACAGAACAAAAAGTCTCTTGGAATAGTTGCAATAACAACCCCAAATTTTCTTCCCCTGTGTCAGAAGCAAACAAACAAAAAAATAATTACCTCCTGCCACAGTCAAGGAAAATTTACTCTTTAACAGCCTGACAAAATGTCATTGAATTACATCCATCCCTTGGTATCACCTAGCAAAATCCTGGATCCCCAAAGAAATACACCAGGCTATTTCACATTCAGTGGCTATAAGAAAAGTACAAAATTCAGGACAAAAAACAAAGCAAAAAAAAAAGCACCACAAACATCTAGAACTTGACAGGAAAGAGAAGTCATCGGAGGGTTTTTGCTTTCAGAATAAAAATGCTGTTGCTCAAAGTCCTGTTCATTCCATTGGGCTCTATCCAATAATATCAAATTTTTTCACTAACCACACAATTCTGCATGCCAGTCATTCTGTTAGTGACTTGTGGGAGGCTGACAGTTAAAACAGTAAGTTTTCCAGCAATGCAATGTTTTAATAATAGCAAAACACTCCCATAAACGCACAAATGTGCATTGGGTATGTAATTGATATAGTGACATTTAAGATATTTATTTTGTTACAATTGAAATACAAGTCTAAAACAGGTTCATCTCTGTTCTTACTCCATGAATAAAAGAAATTGGCTTCCACAGGATTGTTTAGAACGCAGGACATCTTATAAATGCTAACTGGGGAGAGATGGTCAGCTCTTCCAATGCAGAAAAGAAAGACTGAGAGGCCATTACTCAAATGCAAGGGCAAGTCCTAATTATAGCAGAAACACTGAGTCTGTTGCGAAAAAATTTCTGCACCTGTGACGTTATATTTTACCACCTGTCTGTCAGCTTGTTGTACTGTGGTGGCTTGCATGTTGCTATGATGCTGGAAACTATGCCACAGGTATTTCAAATACCAGTAAGGTTACCCATGATGGACAGGTTTCAATGGAGCTTTCAGAATAAGACAAACTAGGAAGAAAGGCCTGATGATCTACTTCTGAAAATTAGCCAATGAAAACCCTATGGATTACAGCAGAATACTGTCCTGGAAGATGAATCCTCTAGATTGGAAGTCACAATACATAGTGGCCACAACAATGGACTCAACATACCAATGATTGTGAAGATGGTGCAAGGCCAGGCAACTTTTGGTTCTCTTGTGCATGGGGTTACCACGCGTCGGAGCCGCTTGACAGCAACTCACAACAACAACAAAGTTACATTACTAATGAATCTTGGACTTGAGGGTACAATTTTATAGCATCTAGGTTGGCTTATCTTTGGCACCAAGCCTGGCCAGGAGGTTAACACTCCAAGAATAAGGGAAAAGGGTTGCTTATAGGTGTTGGAGAAGGCTCCTGAGAAAGCAGCAGATACGTGGGTAAGGGCAGAAGTGTATCACCCTAGACATCCACATACCACCTCTGGATACTGCTGCTTGCATCTTGTCCCAAATAATTCCACATCCTAACATTGGTCTTCCTGTATTATAGAGTGAAGATGGTCAAAAAAGATGAAGTGAGGTAACTGGCAAATATGAGCCTTGGTCCTCATATATGTAAAATTAGATAATAATACCTTTCTTATTCTGGTTGACATAAGAATTAAACTATTGACTGTAAGGTTGCTGTTTGCTGTTAGCTGCCATGGACTTAGTCCCTGACTCACGGAAAGCCGCATGCACAACAGAACAAAACACTGCCCAGTCCTCTGACATCCCCGGGATCAGTTGCAGATTGGACTATTGTGATCCATAAGGTTTTCATTGGCTGAGTTTTGAAAGTAGTTTACCAGACCTTTTTTCCTAGTTCATCTTAGTCCGGAAGCTTCACGGAAACCTTTTCAGCATCCTAGCAACATACAAGACCCCACCGACAGGTGATGACTATGCACGAGGTGCATTGGCAGGAAATTTAACCCCACTCTCGCTCACGGATGGCAAGAATTCCACCACCGTACTCTAAAGTTAGGCTCATAATTTAAAATATATTGAAGATTGTGAATAAAACTGTAGTGGTAGAAGGATTTGGAACTTATTTGGTTTTGACATTTATCCTGGAAACATTTCAAATATAAAATGTTGTCTTCTTTGTTGACAGTATTTGTTAACAACCAATAGGCTTAGAACTATGAGAAGTTATATGTGAGGAAATACGCTTTTGACTTCCAGTTCTGGCAAGATGATGGAGTTCAGTTAAATATTCAGGTTATCTTAGTCCCCCATACTGTCAAAATTAGGAGTCAAAGGCATATTTAGTTTTCAAGTTCTTTTCTATAAATATCTGGAAATTCTAGATAAGGTATGAGTCAAGGCTTTTATAAATGCATAGATAAGCACTCAAGAAAGAAAGAGATCTCATTGGGTATCAGAAATGAAGAGGAAATTTAAAGCCAAGAGGAAGTGGGTGAATGGGAAGGGGGGGGTGCCTATGGATGCCTGGAGGAGGGAAGAACAGATTATCAATATTGTTGACTTGAAGGCTTGGATTTTAAAGACTGTTAAGGAGATGCTGCATTGGACCCATGAGGTGTGGAGCATTGAAACTGCCTCCTGCATCAGTCTAGGATCTTCAAAACTAGCCTGAGGGACTTAGACTTGACAAAAAGTATCTGCCCATCCGAAGGCGGAAATAACAAGAAACTTGTCTCTCTGTTTTGTTAGTTGCTGTGGAATTGGCTCTGACTCATAACCACCCACTTACAGCAGAAAGAAACGTTGCCCTGTCCCGCACCATCTTCACAATTGTTGGTATACTTGAGTCCGTTTTTGTGGCCATTGTGTTTTCTGAGTGCCTTCCAACCTACGGGTTCATCTTCCAGCGATATATCAGACAATTTTCTGTTGTGATCTATAAGATTTGCATTAGCCAATTTTCAGGAGTATATCACCAAGCCCTTTCTTCTAGTCTGTCTTAATCTGGAAGTTCCACTGAAATTTATCCACCATGAGTGACCTTGCTGGTATGTGAAAAGCCAGGGGCATTGCTTCCAGTATACAGCAACATGCAAGCCACCACAGTAGGACAAACTGCAGATGGGAGGTGATGTCTCTATCTAGTCTCTATTTAAAAATATATTTATCCTGAAAATCTGCAATATAAGTCCTATAACAGAAAATATATAGTATTTTAAATTAAAAATTCAAAAGATATATTACACAGATTAGACTCTCTGAACAGAGAATTAGTGGACAAGGAGCCAGATCTAAGGAACTCTCCTTGAGTGCAGTACTAAAAAATAAAGAGATGGAATACATGAAAGTAACTTAAAAAGACATAGAAGCGAAAGTCTAACATGCCTCTCCTAAAACTTCCAGAAGGAAAGAACAGAGAGAACAAGGGAAAGGCATTATATTAAGAGATGTTGTTACTGTTAGCTGCTGTCAACTTGGCCCTGGCTCATGGCGACCCCATGTATAACAGAACAAAATGCTCTCATGTCCTGTACCATCTTCATGATTTTTGGTATGTTTGAGTCCAAATTGTTGTGGCTATTGTGTGAATCCATCTCATAAAAAAATAGCAGATGCGAATTTGCCAGAAGACACGAACTCTCACATCCAGGGAACAGAAATTTTGAGTAGTACAAAGTAAAATCAATGCACCTCTGAACACATTGTAGTGAAACTAAAGTCTGCAGCCAAAGGGGACTGAAGACAATTGAATATCTTCAAAATTGTGAGAGAAAAATTAATTTTAAAAAATACTTAAACTATCATTCAGGAGTTGGGATGGGAGGGAGGTAATGAATGAGTAGAAATGTTTTTAGACAAGTGAAGACTAAGAGTGTGCCCCTCACAGAACTTTACTAAAAGAATTAACAAATATGTCTTTTAACAAGAAGGAGGAATGTAAGAACTAATGTCATCTTTGAACTATTTTTGAAATTTCTATATGTTTTTAATAGCACAAAGGAACATTAAATAAACAGTAGGCCTTTTCTCTTTAATTTGTAAAGAGTAGCAAACAATTAAGAGGACATTTTTTGAATAGCAAAAGAAAGAATAAATGCTCATGTAATTTGTAAAATTACAGGATTGTTATTTCTTCAACTAATTAATTCCATAAAACTCTAAGTTAAGTCAATAGTTGGGGCTAAGGCATCTCTAATTTTACCAAGACATATGCACCACAGTTTGGAAATCACTGGCTCAAACCATTCACATATGAGTGAGAATTCATCTTGTTTATAATTAGCAAAAGGAAAAGTATAGAAAACATTAAATTAGGAAAATATTATTATAGGAAATTGGGACAGGTCCTTTGGAAGTTTGAGGAAAGTTCTCCTCCTTCTTCAGGTCTATTTGGTTTCTAATACATTAAATATGAATATCTTAGGGCTGTAATAGAAGATTGAATGAGAAAATGTGTTAAAGTTAAAATTAAGAATGGAAGTGATTATTGTCTTGTAAGAGATTGTCTTGTATTATCATCCTTTTTCAGTAGCATTTTTAAATCTCATTACTGAACTTTGGCAATGGTATCTGAGCTGAAAGAACCTTACGTAAATTATTAGATACAACTATTAGGCTCGCAAGTTTCATTTTAGTTGGGTAGGGGGATTGGCTAACCTAAAAAAAGGATACAAGTAATAGGTTAAAGAAGCAAAACCAGCAAAATTCTGGCAAACAACATTGATTAATGAATTTTAAAAAATTCTGAAAGGTCATGTACTCAAGTTGGGCTAAGCCTCAGGCAGATCTAAGGAACATGACCAGGCCCCTCTGTGTGGAGCAGGTAACCCATGCTGACTCCGAATTTGCTGACATTACAGGGTTATTATTTCTGGAAGGATATTGTGTTCTGGAACAATTTCTCTAATGATTCCATTAAGACCATGGTTTCCTTCAATTTAGGTTTATATATTTCATTTTTCACATTACCCCTATACCACAAAGAAAATAAAACCGTGCCTTAAATTGACTGCTTATGTCAGCCAAAGGGGAAAAAAGCACATAATTTTGATGGTACTTAACCCCATTTTATTCCATAAGTACATCTGGTTTTTGGATCACATGCCAGTGTGTGAATGATGAAATAAAATGAATACTAGATTAAAGGCAGAAAGCTACTCGGCTACTCTGAGGACTCCTTAAGGTAGAAGTCAAACGTATGCCATCATTTTAATGGGTGGTATTTAAAAGCACAGGACCACAGACTGGGATCTCAGAGAACAGGGCAGCCTTCTAAACACTGATCCAGTCACAAGCAGGTAGACATTTATTAGTCTGTTGCCTTCGAGAATTGCCCTTTACATATTTGTGACCAGATGACGTCTTTTTCTTTGGATAAGGGAAATAAAATACATTTTAATTACTAATAAAATCTCATTACTGAACTTTGACAATGGTATCTGAGCTGAAAAACCCTTATATAAATTATTAGATACAACTATTATGCTTGCAACTTTCGTTTTAGTTCTATGATACCATTCTTTTGGAAATGCTATCATAGAAAATTTCTTCTTGTGTATTTAAATATAAAGAGTAAATATTGGCAGCCAAGACATCGTAGCATGGTGGGTAAGAGTGTGTTCTTCATCTCAGATTGAATTGTGGTCCCAAGACCTACTACTGATGTGATTTATAAGAGACTCCCCACCCTCTATGTGTCTTAGATATCTCAACCATCAACTAGTCATCACAAAAAGCCCTACCTCTTTGGTTTACTGTGTCACCACCAATAGGGTGTTGTCTAGAGTAAATGAAACAGTACCGCTCAGCACCTAACATGATACAAGGACTAAAATAATTTTGAACTAACAACAAACCCGTTTTCATAAAACAAAGCTTAAACAAACACCAACTATATACCTTAACATGTCCATAATCACATTGTTTGAAAGGATAAATGACCAATTGTGAATAATATTTATTTTCTGAAAGATATTTTAAACCCTTCGTTCCTAAAAGCAGTACCGTGTTAAGTCCAAAACAAACTTTGCTGCTTCTGTCTGTAGTATGACATTCAACCACAAAAGAAATAGTGAGGTATATTAATATTTATGTTTCACAGATGAGTAACTGAAGTTTGAAGAAATTAATGCAAGTTACCCAAGATCATACAGATGACTAGGGCAGTGTTGGGAACGAAACACTTGCCCTAGAATTCTGGGTATTCCACCCTTGCTATCTAATCCCTAAAGGGGCATTCTATTAAGCCCAGCGGCAGCACTAATGCCCCAAGGGTCATTAACTAAAATGGTCTTTCCATCACCTCATTTCATCACTTGCCTTTTAAAGCCATTTGACGGCTCCCCATTGCTCCTAGGATAAATCTAAGCTTTTTACCAAGGACATAGCCTCCATCTCATTCCATAGTCTTCATTCTCATCAAACAGAACCAACCTCCCACTCGGTACAACCCACCTCTCAGCCTGGGCTGTACTCAAGTTCCACGCATTCTCCCAGTTCTGCCTTGCCACCAGGCATTTGCTCCTAACGTTCATTCCTACTTATCCTTTGGGCCCAGTCTTAG
>NW_004444265.1:198719-212874 GCF_000243295.1 Trichechus manatus latirostris
CATCATTAAAATAATCTTAATTTGTGAAGGCAGGAAGGTCTGTCTCCCTTTATTCTTCTGATATATCCACATTATATGTAGGGGGTTTTGGCTAATCGTAGTGCACACATCAGCCACTTGGAAGCTTCAAAGAAAACCTCTCTTAAATTCACTGTCCTCTCAGACTACTTCATAGACCTAGAGAATTTTAAAGAGTATATCAACCAGTTAATATTTCTATTTTAATGTGGCAAGGTATCATTATTATAGTAGTAGATGAGCACCATTTTTGTTTTACTGGAGGGAAATCCAATATGAATAAAATAACAACTTTTCAAACATGACATTTAATCCATGCATGTAAATCAAACTGAGAATCTATTATTCATTATTAAAAAGGTTGGCATATTTTTATTATACTAAGAATGAAACACAAATACTGTGAAAAATTTAGTGCCTTTTGTTGGAATTCCAAGACACTTATCATGCAGTCATCTTGCTGGTACTAGCACTCATTTTAAAATATAGCTATGAAATTAATAAGTTTGAAGTTTTATGCCTGAGAAGAGGATGCTCAATTTCAGTGAAATAGGCAAATTTATTTTTTATTTAAAGCTTCCTAAATACTTAAGATGGCAAAGTACTTTGGTAATGTTCCGATTCCAATATGTATACGAAGAATATCATTCATATTCTTGTCATTGTTAGTCATGGCCACTGTCTTTTTCCCTAAAGTGCTTTCTGAAAACTGCATATATCAGAAACTGATTAAAATGACCTAATGTATTAATCCTTAAAATATGATGAACCCAACATTTTGCAAGAGGTTATTTTCTGTGTGACATTTTATATTTAAGAATTGAAATGCTTTTAATAGCTCCTAGGAAGGAGTAGTCTTAGGAAAACTAGACAGCCTGAGCATGATTGGTTTTTATTGATTATTGATTATTGCCACTGATAATGAATAGCCCTGGTGTGTTTCACATTATGTGGCTTTAGAAAGTTTTTCGTTATATCAGTATGAGAAAGGCCCTCTTTATCAGTTCTCACAAGGGTCACTTTGAAGGGACCCTAGACTTGTGAGAGCCTTGACTACAAGTGGCAATGGCACTTGCATGATTGGCATTTGTGGACCCTGGGCGATCCACTCTTGGCTGGTCTTGGGATGACAGTGGTGGAAGTTGCACGTCTGCCAACATCTCTCTTAACTCAATCTCTAACTTGCTTCCCACTGCTCCTACACACAGACCTTTCCAACCAAGTAAAGAAGCATCCCACTTGCTGTCTCCCCTGATCCCACCAAAATAAACACAGATTTGACCCATAGTGTACTAGTTAGGAGCATATTGTTAGAGGGAGGCTGACCAGGGTTAGAATCCCAGTTCTGCTACTTACCAGCTTTCAAGATCTTAGGAAAATTATTTAACCTCTTTGGCCTCAGCTCCCTCATCTGCAAAATGGGAGTACAGTACTAAATTTTTGTGAGCATTAAATAGTATGATATATAAACTGCTCAGCATGGCGTGTTGCATGTAGAAAATAACTGGTAGCTGTAATTGTTTTTATCATTAGAATAATAATCCTCCATGTAGAATGTTCTCTGAATTCCTCTTTTTCTGATTTCTTTATTGCTTCAACATATTCCTTCAAGGAGCCTTGCCTAATTAATCTATTCTTTATTCTACCTTCTAAGAAAACTGTTTGCACTGAATTTATTTGATGCTATTTTACATTCACTCCTTGCTACTTGGTGATGTGATGGTTTTAAGACCATCAGTGTGGATGGTCACTTTGTCACTGTATCACTTATTGTCTGGAAGGAGAGACAGAATAGCATTTATTGAATGCCTACACTTTGCCAATTACATTACTATGCACTTAATATCACTGAGCTTCTGTTAAGGGTGATGGAAAGTTTGGGAATGGAAAGGGTAATGGTTGAACAACATGATAAGCAAAACCAGTGTTACTGAATTGTACATGTAGAGAATGTAAGAGGCAAAAAATTTGTTATATATAAATTTTTACTATAGGAAAAAATAATATAAATTATTGAATGCACACTTTACACAATTCAATCCATTGTCAAACCCAATTGGCAGATAGGATAATTGAGGTTTTAGGGATAAGAACTTGCTCAAGTGTTTGAAGCTGAGATTTGAACCTAGTTGTGATTGCCTTCATAGTCTAAAACACCAAGGTGAAAACCTACCTTCCAAGAAGCATCAAGAGCTGCTTTATTGGATTTCCATTTCTGTGAGTTACTGGTACTCATCAATTCCTATAATCTTTCTTTGTATTTTTAACAGACTTGTTTGTGTTTCTAAAGTCAAATCTATCTCTCTCGTTTGTTTTCAGTCTCTTCTTTCTGTCCTCTGGGAAAAAAAAGATCTGTTATCATGGAATAAGCCAACATTTAGGAATGAGGCTGTTCTATTACATGATGTTGGCAAGTGGCCACAATCTTAACATAATATATGGCAGCACTGAAATGTATGCTTCTTGAGAGCAGGACTTTGGTTTGGTTTGTTCACTGCTGTGTCTCCAAAAACCCGGAACCAAACCTATTGCCGTCCAGTCAATTCCGACTCATAGCGACCCTATAGGACAGAGTAGAACTGCTCCATAGGGTCTCCAAGGAGCGGCTACTGGATTTGAACTGCTGTACTTTTGGTTAGCAGCCATACCACACGGTAGCTCTTAACCACTGTCTAGAAATGTGGTTGTCCTAATAAATATTTTTTAAAAAATATTTTATTGTGCTTTAGGTGAAGGTTTACAGAGCAAAAGTTTCCCATTCAACAATTTGTACACAAAATTTTCCAGGACATTGGTCGCAGTCCCCTCAACGTGTCGGCACTCTATTTCCGTCCTGGGTTCTCCATTACCTTATGCCTGGTTTTCCTACCCTTTTCTGCCTTCTCGTCTTTGCTTTTGGGTGTATTTTGCCCTTTTGGTCTCATATAATTAACTGTTTTAAGGAGGTCGTTCTTCTCTGGTGTTATTGTTTATTTTGTAAACCCTGGTGGCGTAGTAGTTAAGAGCTATGGCTGCTAACTGAAAGTTTGGCAGTTCGAATCCACTAGGAGCTCCTTGGAAACCATATGGGGCCGTTCTACTCTGTCCTAGAGGGTGGTTAAGAATCGGAATCGACTGGATGGCAAGAGGTTTGGTTTTTGGTCATGGTCTATGTTTGGTTGAAAGGTGGCCTCCCTGAGTGGCTCCACTTCCATGTTAGGAGGGTGTCCTAGGGCCATAGTCTCGGGGCTTCCTCCAGTCTCTATCAGACTAGTAAGTCTGGTCTTCTTATGGATTTGATTTGTGTTCTACATTTTTCCCCTGCTCTGCCCAGGACCCTCTGTTGTGGTCCCAGTTAGAACAGTTGGTATCAATAAATTTTTTTTTAATAAATAAACATATCTAAGAATTCCAAAGAGTCAATCATTCAAAGATTTGTTACATATATATTTACCACACTAAAAAAAGAATAGACAACTATTGACTGCCTTTTAGTTGAATTCTTTTCACTTTAAAATTTTTTGTTGTTTATGCAGATTTGCAATTCTTGCATTATTGAAAATGCTTTCAAAATATTGTAATATCCATCTTTGTTCTTTTCGTCTGCTTCCCATATCTATTCACATCCAATGTATGCAGAGTTATAAATGCCCTAGTTACAAAACAGTAGTTCTTGTTCACTTTGCATGCAATTCAACAATCAAATCATGTTGAATTCCCTAAAGAGGAGGAACTTGCTTCTATATTTGAACTCACTCACATTCAGAGGGAATATGTTTTAATATTTCAACATCTATACAAAATCCTTTACAATTACTTTTAAGGCATTAATTCTCATATGAACACTGAGTGAAATCACTAAGGACTGAATAGGGCAAAGGATTTTTCTAAGGTCACGCAGCCTCATTAATTGCCAAGGACAGGCCTGGCTATCTTTCCTATCCACCTGCACCATAGATATACCAAAGAGTAGTCAAGAACTTTGAAATGATGGGGGCTGTGGTGGTAGCAGTAAAGGGACTTTTAGCAAAAACATCACTAAATTCAGGGATCAATAAAGGTAAAGTTAGTAAAACACAAAGTAGATCATACTATGCTCCTACTTAAGATCTTCCAGAGGCTCTCCATTGTATTTAGAATAAAATCTAAATGTTCTACCCGAGCCTTCAGATCTTCTACGATCTGGTCTCTATCCACCTCTCTAATTTTATTTCACACTAGTCTTCTGCTTGCCTATTTCATTCCAGCCTCACTTTCTGTTCTCCAAACACACCGAGCTCATTCTTCCCACAGAATTAGTGAATTGGTTGTCACTTCCTGCCTAGTAGGCTCCTTCCTCAGATCTTGAAACAGCAGGGCTCGGATGAGTATCAACTCCTTAGATAAGGGTTTTCTGACATAATGGCCTCCCTAATCTTGTCATTTTCTAGCACATCACTATTTTATTTTCATTGGCTCACTTATCACTACTGTTATTTCCTTATCTGTTTGCTCATTACTTATCTTCTCCCCACCAGACTACAACTCAGTGACAGTAGGAAGCTTGTTTGTCTTATTCAATTTTTTTATCCTCAGTGCCAAAAATGGTGCTTAAGTGCAAAATGGGCATTTAATAAATGTGTGTGAATGAATGAATGAAAGGAGGGAGGGAGGCAATAATGTCAGATACAACCTCTGCCATAGTGACCTAAATTTGAATCCTGGCTCTATAATTGAATAGCTGGAAAAGCTTGCGCAAGTCATTAACTTCCCTAAATCTTGTTTCAGTCACCTGTAAAATGGGCTCATGTCAATCACATAGCAGGACTGACGTGAAGATCAAACAAGAGAATGCGCGTGACAAGCTTTGTAAAATGTGAAATGCTTTGCAGGCATTTGTATTATTTCTGGATATCTTGGGGCAATGTGGGTGGCCCAAAGGGAAAATGCTGATTAGAAATTATTGCCCAAAGTTTTCTCCTTTCCAAATGATATATTTGCATGTTCCTTGTAAAACCATTTGTGGTTAATGTGCTGGTCTTTGATCTAATCAAGCTGCAGATGTTCAGAAATGCCATCTTTTTGTGCATTGAGGCTCAGTCACTGGGGCTTGTAAAAGTAATGGGCTGTGCCCAATTTTTCCCCAATGTGTTCAACTCTCAGGGACAATGAAAGGAAAGATCCATCTTTTGCCTAACAAGAAGAAACTGAAAAGAAAATTCAACTTCTTGTTCTCACACTCAAAAAAAAAAAGGGGGGGTGGAGAGAAGAAATCCCAGAACTGAATTTTCTAAATTAAAATATTCAATTAGATTTTGCCATATCTCTAGAGTAAAATATTCTTAGTTGAACATTTGAATAGCACGTGAAGAGATGAGGCATGACATATTGAGGTTGAGGTCAGGTAGTGGAATTGAGATGTGATGAGATGACATGCCATATGTATTTCTACCTCTTTTCAGTCATGTTTGATGGAAAAGGGCAGAAAAGTCTTATTTTTTATCCAATAATTATTTAGGTATAACTCAGATATTTTAGATCAAAATGTGATTGTCCTCCACTGTGGAAGCCAATCAGACATATGCGCAAGGGAACACAAGCGTGTCTTATTTGTGTCTCCTTACTGGGCTGTGATTCTCTAAGTGTGAGCTGAAGGACCACCTGAATCGCTATCACCTTGGATGCTCATTACAATGCAGATTCCAAACCTCAGCCCAGACTTCCTAACACATGACTGGGAATAGGACCTGGAAATCTATTTTTTAAAAGCAGCTTTACATAATTCTTATACAAACGCAATTATTAGGACTGCTAGTCTCAGGCCTTGAGGACCTCATTGCATTAGAACGTGATACAATAATTGATGTTCTTAAATGACTAAACTCATTATTAAGAAATCATAAAACTAGATTTAAGGAGTATGAGTTTGAGAGGGCATAGAATTGTGTTCTTTTAAGGAAAGTTTTTATTCAGTTTTATTAATGTGTAAGTTATCTGGTAAGGGTCCGGTAAGGGTCCTGGATAGCTGGGGTTTTATTGGGGTAAAACTGTGTTTTCTTGCTATGTCTTTATCTAGTTTGGACAGACAGGCACTGAGCTCAAAGTGAGCAATGTAAGGGTGAAGAAGAGGCTTAATAAAGAGAGCTATCTGCAGGGAGAGCTCTAGCCCCTCAGTTTGTAGGAATGTTGGAGAGCAGGAAATTGGGTTGGAGAGCAATGACTTTGGGCCCTTGAACCGTCATCTCAAAGCAGACCATTTGATGTTGCCCTCTCCTACATTCAGGCATGGGCAGCTCTGAAGCGGATTGTCAAAACTCAAATCCCTCTCCACTCTATACATCTACCAGCGTGAACACAAGACCAAATCTCTCTTTGCCTCAGTTGTACCATTTATAGAATGAGATCAATAATAGAATCTACTTTATCAGTTGTTGTAATGATTGACTTATTAAGAATAGAGCGCTGAAAGTGGCGCCTTGCATTTAGTAAGCTCCCAGTAAGTGTTCACTGTTGATATTATACTACTTTTTAGAATTAAATAATTTAAAAAAAATTAATTCGTAAAAACAGAGTCTTACCACTACAACTTTTGCACACAAGAGCACTGGTTTTCTAGTGATGTAGGAAGTAAGATTCTCTATCTTTATTCAGAAGCTATGTTAGTTATAGCTGTTGTCACCCTCTGTCCTTGATCCCTAGGCCAAGATAAGTCTCCAAGAATAATTACTTTCTTATATCCCACAGCAGAAAGACTGGGGAGTAGAGCTAATTTGCCTATTTATTTATCTTGGCTAAGGGAATGGAAATGAAAATAATGGTGCCATAAAACTCTCATTGGATAACCTAGATTACGCTGTGCTGTGGCATCAATTCCCACTCATCTGTCCAGAGCCGTCTGCCTCCAAAGGAACATTTTGTTACTTCAAATGCTAATTAAGTGTATTGATTTACTTCCTTGACTACCCTTATTACTCATAGAACATTAGCCCTGGAAAAGACCATTTTGTTCATTTTCCATTTTCTGCCTGCCTGCTACCTTCTCTCCATCACCACCGTACCCACTGCCACTAGCATTTTATGGATAGTGAAACAAAGATCCAGAGGTGGTAGCTTACTTAAGGCTAAGCAGTTGTTATTTGCAGAATTTGGTCTAGAGTCATCCTGTTGAGCATTTGATTCGTTTATTTTCTAGTCTGTCATGATGCTTACAATGGACCCTGAGCTTCAATTGACAAAATTGGTTGCTAGCCCCTGCTTCCTTTTGTCCCATTTACAAGCTAGCACAAACTGTTCCTCTCATCTGAAATATGCTGTCAAATCCTCCCTGCCAATTTGTAATCCTCTTTATTTACAATTTCATATTCTTTCTGTCTCTAATCAGTCAACCAACCTGTTACTCAATATTAGTTGATTATTTAGCATTATTCTATATTAACTTCTGCTGATTTTTCTGGTATTTGTTTAGAAGTTCGTGAGTCTCTTTACAGTTTATATTGAATTCCCATTAATCCCAAAGAAAGCAGGGCTGTGCCTTCTAGATTATTATTATTTTTTTAAATACCACTCTGCCCTTATAGGTAGTGATAATTCTAAATAACTATAAAACTGTCCTTACGAATAAGAGTCAAACAGAATATTGTACATAAACTTGTTATAGAATATAGAATGATTTTAAAATTTAGTATTTTTTATGGAGACATTTTTTCCTCTATCTCTCAGTACGTAAGTGATATTGGACAACTTTCACAAACATTGTGAGCTTTAGTTTATTTGTTGGCAAAATGAAGAGAATATCTCTCAATGGGTTATTGCTAGAATTAAAATATACAGTGCCTAGCATATGAGGTATTATAAGGAACATGAAAGAGATTCATTATCCACCCCACTCTCCAAGTTTAATATTTGTATTAGTCCTACGAGGAATGTGCAGGTAGTCCCTGACTTACAATGTTTTCCAGTAACGATGAATCGAACTTACAGATGTTTTCTTTTGGACATCTTATTGTTAGTAATATGTACTACATACAATGTTGCAATGTGTAATTTGCTGACGTTATCATTCTTAGATGTTCACTCCCAGATGTTCAATGTTATGATTTACAAAAATACTGATAATACCAAAAAACAAAAAACCCATTGCCGTCGAATTGATTCTGACTCATTGAACCTGTAGGACAGAGCAGAACTGCCCCCTAGGGTTTCCAAGGCTGTAATCCTTAGGGAAGCTGATTGACACGTCTTCCTCCAACTGAGTGGCTAACCTTTCGGTTAGCAGCCAAGTGCTTAATCACTGTGCTACCAGGGCTCCTTATATTGATAATAAAAGGCAATAATAATAAAAACTAAAAAAAAAAAAAAAATGAAATATTTGACTTACATCAGAACCAACTTATGACAGAGTCTTTGAACGGAATTCCATTGTAAATTGGGGACTACCTGTATTAGTTTCCTATTACTACTGTGACAAGTTATGATGAATTTAGTAGATTAAAGCACAACTTTATTATTTTATAGTTCTACAGGTAAGAAGTCAGAAACGGGTCTCACTAAGCCAAAATCAAGGTGTTGGCAAGACTGTGTTCCTTTTTTGGAGACTCTAGGGGAGAATCTGTTTTCTTGCCTTTTCCAGCTTCTAAAGGTTGCCTGCATTCCTTGGCTCATGTCCCCCTTGCATCTACAAAGCCAGCAACGATTCGATGAGTCTTTCTCATATAACGTCACTCTGACACTTTCTCCCTGCTACCTCCCTCTTCCACATTTAAGGACTCTGTAATTACATTGGACCCACCAGGATAATCCAAAATAATCTCTGCATTTCAAGCTCATCTGATTAGCAGACTTAATTCCATCTACATCCTTAATTCTTCTTTGCCTTGTGTTTTAACACATTCACAGGTATGGGGATTAGGGTGTGGACATTTTTGAGGGGCCATTATTTTGTCTAGGTCCCTGTGTGGTGCAAATGGTTAAGCGCTTGACTACTAACCTAAAGGTTGGAGGTTTGAACTCACCCAGTGGCATCACAAAAGAAAGGCCTGGCAATCTGCTTCCATAAAGATTACAGTCAAGGAAACCCTGTGGAGCAGTTCTACTCTGTAACACATTGGGTCACCATAAATCAGAATCAACTCGGTGGCAGTGGGTTTGGTTTTTTGGTCTATTGTTTTGCCTACCACAAGGATTGCATTATTATTGCCTGATGTTACAGATAAAGAAACTGAATCTTAAAGAGCTCAAATAACTTATTCAATATTAAGCAGCTTATAAGTGGTAAGTTGGGATTTGATCCTAGGTCTGTCTGGTGACAAAGTCCATGTTTTTAACCACTAGGATGCCTATTTCACTTTTTAAATTAATAAAACAATTAAATAAGACAGATTTGAACAATTAGAATTGAAGTAACCTATATTTGAAGTCAGGAGAATCATTCAAGATACATTTAGAAGAAATGCAACCAAGGAAATGTACAGTGGCACCATTGTAGACTGCATACAGTTTAAGCAGTGTCTATATTTTGCTTATCTATTGGAGTGCATATTATGAGTATCTGTATGCTCCTCTGCTACTGACCTTATCATGACTCTGACAAGGAACCACTAGGCCCTTGCATTTATATCCGGTGACTTGGACCTGTGGCCCTTACAGTCATGATTAGAGAAATATTAAGACTGGACTTGAGTAAATACAGGGCAGAGCCAGTGAATGAGTCAACATAAACCTGGTTATTATGTGGTAACAAGCAACCTTGACATCTCAGTGGCTCAACACAATAGAAGCTTATTTTCCACTCATGCTGCATGTCCACTGCAGAACAGCTAGGTGCTCCATTCTGTCCAGTCTCCTCCAAGTCAAAGACTGGCTGAAGGACTTTTATTTGGAGCCATGCTTATTATTGTTGCAAAGGAGAAGAAAAGAGAATTCTGGAGGACAAATGCTGTGTCTCAGACATGACACATGTCACTTCCACTCACAAACCATTGGCTAGAATGAGTCAAGTGGCTGCCCTACTCAATCACAGGGGTCAGGAAGTATAATCTTAAGATATGCTCAGAACGTAAAGAATGGGAAATATTTGGTCAACAGCATGAATGACACCAAAGCTACTCAAGACGGAGTGGAGCTTGCTAACAATTAGAATGGTTCAAACACTGATTGGTTTACCTTAATAATTGGTGAAGATTCTCACCAAGTGTAGGTTTCAGATAGTGAATGGGTGACTCTTTATTATATAGTAGAAAATATTTATCACAGGGCAAGGGGCTATTCTTCCAATTTTGTGTTGTATATCCCATCAGTACCTCTATTAGATAATCTCTATTTCTCAATGAAATTTTTAAAAATGTCCTTTTCTGGGGTTATTGTATGTTTATAAAACTCTTTTATAACTTTTTATTATTTACAGTGAGTTTTAAAGACTTTTGAAATTCTTTGAAAACCTTAGTAATTGTTACAAAAACTTTCAAGTCCCCTAGCCTCTGGGTTCTACCAGTATCTCTGCTTGAGAAACTGTGGACTAAAAAATGACCCCCTCAAAACTGGTGTCCAAACTGAAAATCCAGGGAGGCAGTCCAAGATGGTAGCATAGCCAGAAGCCTCATAACATCCCTATTTCAAAAAAGACCTGAGAAAACAAGTGAAATGAATATAGATGACAACTTTGGAACCCTGAGCATCACAGGCAGAATTGAAGAATTGGGACTGAGTGCCAAGTGGAAGGAGAGACTATACAAAAAAAGCAGACATGGAGAATTGCGAATTGCTGTTGCCCTTCCAGCCGAACCTGCACAGTATGGCCATACTGAGACAAAACAAGCAGTGTTCGCTGCCAAAACCCCCATCACCCAGTGCAGCCAAGCAGGAGCAACTCTATACCCATGTCCAGAGCCAGGCAGGAGTGCTCCCTGCCCTACGAAAGTTAAGTACGCTCAGCTCACCGACATTCTTCCCCAGGGCCCCATGCTGGAGGCCTGCAGGCCTGTGTTACCCACCCACCCTCCTTGTCAATCCCCCCCACGTGCAATCATGGTATGGTAGCACCCACCACTGCCCTGCCCCCTGAGTTGGGGTTCCAAGGACTCGCAGCCCCTTTCCCTTCACTCAACCACTTATGCCAGGGGCCTGCAGATCGGTGGTGCCTGCCTCTCTGCCTGGCCAGAAGTGCTGGGGGCCTGTGGACTGGCAGCATCCCTTCTTCCACCCACCAACAGCAATGGAGGCCCAGGACTAGCTGCACCCACTTCAATGCTTAGCCACCCATGCCGGGAGGCTGTGGGTAGGTGATGCCCCCTCTTCTGTCCACCCACCCACCCGTGCTGGGATACTGTGGTCTAGCAGTGCCCCCTCTTCTGCCCACCCACCCATGCCAGGTTCCTCTGGTCCAGCAGCTCCTGTTCCTAAGCACATCCACCCAAACTGGGCCTGAAGACCAGCAGCTTCGGATTCTCCACCTGGCCGCTGGCACCGGGGGCCTGGGGATCAGTGACACCCTCTCTTCTGATCAACCAACTACTCCAGGAGCCTGAGGTCCAGTGGAACCCACTCTTACACCCAGCTGCCCACACAGGGGGCCCATGGAACAGTGGTGCCCACTGATCCACCCAGCCACTGATGCCAGAATCCTATGAACAGGAGAAGCCTGCTCCTGTGCCCAGTCCCCCTTGTTGGGGGACCACAGAGCAGCATCACCTCCTACTCCCTCCTACCACCTGCACCAGGGGCTTAGGACCAGTGCACACCCTCTCCTGTGTTTTTCTCTAGTGGACAGGGCACACCCACCTACCTGGTACTCATGGACTGGCAGCAACCCTGCACCACCACCCCCTGCAACTGGAGGTTTGTACCAGCTCTGACCACCCCTGTGCAGCCCTGCCCACCCAGGACTGTTGGTGAGAGTTTCTGTACCACCCAAACTTGCCAAAACCAACTACAAAGAAAAAATCTTGAGAGCAGCTTGGGGAAAGTGAAGTCACCTACAAAGGAGAACCAATAAGACGCAGCTCTGATCACTGGGCAGAAACCATGCAGGCAAGAAGGCAATAAGATGACATATATAAAACTTTGAAAGAAAAAAATCACCAACCAAGAATTATATATCCTGCAAAATTGTCTCTCAATTACGATGGTGAAATTAGGATATTTTCAGATAAACAGAAATTAAAGGAATTTGTAAAAACCAGAACAACCTTATCAGAAACATGAAAGGGAGTTCTTTAGACAGAGAACCAGCAACACCAGACAAAAACCTGACATTAGGACACAGGGCAACATCACCCAGATATCAAGCCAGATAAAGAATTCAGAAACATAAAACAGCTAAAAGGCTGAAAAAATGGTTATAGAACTCTCATGTGGAGAGGAAGTCAAGGTGATATCAAGAATTAAAAGACTACTTTAAATTTAGGAAGATAAAGGTAAATTTCAAGGTAACCACAAAGAAAGTCAACAAACCTACTCACTGAAATAGAAGAAGAAGAAAAATATAAAGACGCAGTACGCACAAAATCAACAACACCAAAAGAAATGAAAAGAAAAGCCACAAACAAAAAAATCTCAGCACAGAAAATTAAGTGGAACAAACAAATCACTAACACCAAAAAAAAAAAAAAAAAAGCACAACAAAATGACATCAGTAAACTCATACCTATCTATAATCACCCTGAATGTAAATGACTTAAAGGCACCAATAAAGAGACAGAGAGTGGCAGAGTGCATAAAAAAACATGATCCATCAATATGCTGTCTACAAGAGACACATCTTAGACACAAAGACATAAATAAAAACTAAAACTCAAAAGATGGGGAAAAAATACATCAAGCAAATAACAAAAAAAGAACAGGAGTGGCAATATTAATCTCTGATAAAATAGACTTTAAGGCAAAATCCACCATAAAAGATAAGGAAGGACATTATATAATGATTAAAAAGTCAATCAACCAGAAGAAATGTCCATAATAAATATATACACACCCAATGACAGGGCTCCAAAATAAGTAAAATAAACTCTAACAGCATTGAAAAGAGAAAAAGATGACTCCACAATAATAGCAAGAAACTTCAACACACCATTTTAGGTGATGGACAGTACAACTAGAAAGAAACTCAACAAAGACACAGAAGATCTAAATGCCAAGATCAACCAACTGAACCTCACAGACATACGCAGAACACTTCCCTCAACAGCAGCAAAACATACATTCTTTTCCAATGCACATGGATCATTCTCTAGAATAGACCACATTTTAGACCACAAAACAAGTCTCAATAAAATCCAAAACATAGAAATAATACAAAGCATTTTCTCTGATCACCATGCTGTTAAAGTAGAAATCATTAACAGGAATAGCAAGGAAAAAAAGTCAAATATGTGGAAACTCAATAACACCTTGCTTAAAAACCACTGAGTAATAGAAGAAATCAAAGATGAAATTAAAAAAAAAAATCCTAGAATCAAATGAGAATGAAAACACAACATATCAAAACCTTTGGGACACAGCAAAAGCAGTGCTCATAGGTCAATTGATAGCAATAAACACACTAAAAAAAGTAGAAAAGACCAAAATCAAAATATTAACCCTACAACTTGAACAAATAGAAAGCAGTAAAAGAAGCCCACAGTCACCAGAAGAAAGAAAATAATAAAGATTATTGTAGTTGTTAGGTGCCTCTGAGTTGGTTCTGACTCACAGAGATCCTATGTACAAAAGAACAAAACACTGCCAGGCAGAAATAAATGAAGCAGAAAACAGAAAAACTATAGAAAGAAACAAAAAGACAAGAAGTTGATGCTTTGAAAGGATCAATAAAATTGACAAACTGCTGACCAAATTGACAAAAGAAAAGCTGGAAAAAATAAAAAATAAAGGTAAAATAAAATAAATAAATAAAATAAAAAATAAAAAATGAGATGGGTGACATTACAAAAGAACCAACTGAAATACAAAGGATCATAACAGAATACTATGAAAAATTGTACTTCAGCAAATTTGAAAACCTAGAGGAAATGGAGAAATTTCTAGAAACATATTACCTACCTAAACTAACACAAACAGAAGTAGAGAAACTAAACCTGTAACAAAAGAAGAGACTGAAGAGGTAATTAAAAAAAAAACAAAAAACAAAAAACTCTCAACAAGAACAGCAAAAAGTCCTGGCTCAGATAGCATCACTGGAGAATTCTAC
>NW_004444265.1:213154-224780 GCF_000243295.1 Trichechus manatus latirostris
CAAGAATGGTTCAACATTAGAAAATCAATCAACATAATCCACCACATATATAAAACAAAAGAAAAGAATCACATGATCATCTCAATCAACCTAGAAAAGGCAGTTGATAAAGTCAAATACTCATTTCTAATAAAAACTCTAAGTAAAATAGGAATACAATGGAAATTCCTCAAGATAATAAAGGACATTTATGCAAAAACAATAGCCAACATTATTCTCAATAGAGATAGGCTGAAAGCATTCCCCTTGAGAACGGGAACCAGACGAGGAGGCTACTCTTACTTAACATTGTACTGGAAGTCCTAGCTAAGCCAGTAAGGCAAGAAAAGGAAATAAAGGGCATTCAAATTGGAGGAAGTAAAACTATCCCTACTTGCAGATGATATTATTCTATATATAGAAAATCTCAAAGATTATACAAGAAATTTCCTGGAACTAAGAAAACAGTTCTGTAAAGTAGTAGAGTACAAAATTGGCATACAAAAATCAGTTGGATGTCTCTACACCAGCAAAGAGAACTTTAAAAAGGAAATCAGAAAAACAATATCATTTACAATAGCCACCCAAAAGATAAAATACTTAGGAATAAATCTAACCAGGGACGTAAAAGACCTATACAAAGAAAACTACAAAACACTACTGCAAGAAACCAAAATAGGCTTACATAAATGGAAAAATATACCATGCTCATGGATAGGAAGACTCAACGTTGTGAAAATGTCAGTTCTACCCAAAGCAATCTACAGATGTAATACAATCCCAATCCAAATACCAACAGCATTCTTTAACAAGATGGAATAAATAATCACCAACTTTATATGGAAAGGAAAGATGCCCCGGGTAAGCAAAGCATTATTGAAGAAAAAGAACAAAGTAGGAGCCTCACACTACCTGATCTCAGAACCTACTATACTGCCACGGTAGTCAAACAAGCCTAGTACTCATACAATGACAGACACATAGACCAATGGAACAGAATTTAGAACCCAGACATAAGTCCATCCACCTATGGACAGCTGATCTTTTACAAAGGGCCAAAGTCTATTAAGTGGGGAAGAGACAGTCTCTTTAACAAATGGTGCGGGAAAACTGGATGTCTATATGTAGAAACTCTGGTGGCATACTGGCTAAGAGTTCAGCTGCTAACCAAAAGGTTGGCAGTTTGAATTTACCAGGTGCCTCTTGGAAATGCTATGGGCAGTTTTACTCTGTCCTATAGGGTTGCTATGAGTTGAAATTGACTCAATGGCAGAGTCTGGCTTGTTGTTTTTTGGTATATGTAGAAAAATGGAACAGGACCCATACCCCACACCGTTCACAAACACTAACTCAAAATACATCAAAGCCCTAAACATAAAACCTAACACTATAAAGATCATAGAAGAAAAAATATAGACAATGCTTGGGACCCTAATATATAAATAAAACATCAAACATAACTAAAAATGCACAAACAACAGAAGATGAACTGGATAAATGGGACTTATGCTCATCCAAAGATTCTCCAAAAGAGTAAGAAGAGAGCCTACAGACTGGAAAGCACCGGGTTAGCGAAAAAGAGGAAGACTGTCAATGAGATGGATTGACACGGTGGCTCCAACAGTGGGCTCAAGCATAACAATGATTGTGAGCATAGCGCAGGACCAGGCAGTGTTTCATTCTGTGGTGCATGGGGTCACTGTGAGTTGGAACAGACTTGACGGCACCTAACAACAACAACAACACACTGGAAAAAATTTTTGGCTATGACATATCCGACAAGGGCCTAATCTCTATAATTTGTAGAAAACTTCAACACCTCAACAACAAAAAGAAAAACAGTTCAATTAAAAAATGGGCAAAGGATACGAATAGACTTCACCAAAGAAGACTCTTAGGTGGCTAACAAACTCATGAAGAAATGCTCGCAATCATTAGCCATTAGAGAGATGCAAATCAAACTACTATGAGGCACCATCTCACCCTGACAATAATGGCACTAATTAAAAAAAAAAACAAAACAGAAAATAACAAATGCTGACAAGGTTGTGGGGAGATTGGAACTTTTAGACACTGCTAGTGGGAGTGTAAAATGGTCCAACCACTTTGGAAAACGGTATGGCACTTCCTTAAAAAGCTAGAAATAGAAATACCATATAATGCAGCAGTCCCACTCCTAGGTGTATACCCTAAAGAAATAAGAGCCATAATATGAATAGACATATGCACACCCACGTTCACTGCAACATTATTCACAATAGCAAAAAGATGGAAACAACCTAAGTGCCCATCAATGGATGAATGGATAAACAAGCTGTGGTACATACACATAATGGAATACTATGCGACGACAAAGAATAACAATGAATCCGTGTAACATCTCACGACAGGGATGAGTTTGGAGGACATTATGCTGAGTGAAATAATTTTGACAACAGTGTGGGGCATATGTGTAATAGGAAATAGAATTAGTTAGATTGTGATGAGGCTGTGTTAGATTTTTGCATTTGATGCCAAGGAATTGCAATTTATATGGTAAATATAAAATTGTAATATAATGTAAGTTAGGCAACAAATAGCCTACTAAGCAACAAAAAAATCACATTATACTCAGCCAAAGTTTCTGGAAACTTTTTGTCCACTGCCAGAGATAAGTAAATTTGTATTACCTGACTTCAGAGCAAAAAACTGGGCACAAAGTATTTTGCGAAAATCAAGCAAGATTTTCCATATGCTATATAATATTTTTATATTGGAATTCAAGATTAATACAAGGAAATATGAGTACTTGACTAAATATGCCCCTTTGACAGCCAATAATGAACTTCTCTGTCAGATATCATTGATGGTCTTGTATTTTAAGATTCTGTATTTATCTTTGATTTTTGGCAGTTTGACTATGATATGCTAGGTGTTGTTTCCTTTGTATGTTTTCTGCTTGGGATTTTCTGAGCTTCTTGGTTCTGTGGGTTTGATGAGTTGCATGAGTTTTGGAAAATTCTTAGCCATTATCTATTCAAATATTTTTTCTGCACTATTCTCTTTTTATTCTTTCAGTTCTCCAATTATATGTATGTTAGATTGTTTAGTATTGTTCCTAGGTGTTTCATGTGCAGTGTGTGTGTGTGTGTGTTCTTTCTTTCCTTAGTGCTTAAGTTTGGATAATTTCTATTGACCTGTTTTAGAGTTTACCTATCCTTTTTTCTTCTATGTCCAATCTGATGTTAAGTCCATTCCATAAATTCAAGTGTTCTGTTTCTGTCCTAGAACTTTAAAAAATTTCTTTGCTCAAAAATTCCATCTTTTCACTCATTATTTCCATCTTTTCCACTAATTTATTTGTCCTAACTATAATGATTGTTTTAAAGTCTTTGTTAATTCCAACATCTAAGTTTTCTATGGGTCAGTTTCATTAATTGATTTACTTTTGTCTATATGGGTCACATTTTTCTAATTCTATGTATGCCTCATAGATTGTATGAAAGACATTATGTATAAATGAATGGTAGACAATGATGTAGAAAATACATATTTTCCTCAAAAAAACAAACAAACAAAAAAAAAAACCTGTCTCTGTCAGTCGGTGATGGTGAGGAGCTGATCTCTACAATTGTGCTAAATTGGGTCTGGGTTGCAGCTTTAGTTTGTTTCAATTCGTCACTTGTTTCAAAAGTTCTGAGGTGTAAAAGTTCCCTGTTTCCAGCTGAATTTGGGAATCAAGCACCATGTGACTGTGAGATCATGCTCTGCTCTCTGGCCTAGTCCTAAGATTTTTGGGCGCCTTAAGATCTTTCCTTGCCATCCAGCTCTGTCCCAATTGCCCACACACAGTTGAGCACTCCATAAAGTCCTATAGGTGACAACTGGTGAACAGGAAGGACTCACTCTGTCCTGGGCTCTTACATATTCCAATATACCACATTAGTCCATGATTATTAAAAGTTTAGACAATTTCTTTCTATTCCCCTGCAAAGTCCTTCACTCAGTAACAGGTCTGCTCCTTTACCCATCTCTCTTCACAGGGATTAAAGCTGCCTCTAGTCTTAGCTCATATGTGAAGGGCTTATCCCTCTTCATGAAGAGTACTCCTTTGGAAGAAAGAGCTGAATTGCAATGCATAAAGTAAGGGTGATACATTTGATGTTCCATATCACAGAGATTTGGTTTCCCCTAGATTTCTTTGTATACTAAAGCAATCTAATAGATTCCAAGATATACATAATTTTGTAGTTTAACTGGTGGTTTTGTTTTTTTCCTTTTTAACTTATTATGGTGGGAGTGATGGTCTTTCATGTCCATCTCTGTCATAACCAGAAGCAAATGCTGAAAGCCCCGTTTCTGAGATCACATGATCAACATTTTCAAATTATAAAAGGAAAAATTCATCATCACAAAAAACTCAGAAACTGAAAAAAGAAAAACGAAGAATACTTGATGAAGTATTCTTTTTGCAAGACTACCCTAATTGTTTCTCTATTGCTATTGCTCCAATTTAAAAGTACTTGGTGTCCATGTGGAAAGATTTGCTCTGTCTTCCAATCCTTCATGCAACATTTAATCTTCAAAATTCTTGTTTGCTTCCTAGATTCCTGTTGTTCTCCACCCTCCCTTCCCATGCACCCTTTGGGATATGGAACATCAAATGTATCACCCTTTTGTTATGCAGTGCAACTCAGCTCTTTCTTTCAAAGGAGTACTCTTCATGGTACTAAGAAAATAAAGGGCATTTCAATTACCAGGTTTCCCATGATTAGATGGCATTGGGAGCTGGGGAAACCTAATATACTTATTTATTTTAATATATAGTATTCAATAACAAAGCTACTGAAATATTACTGTGGAAATGTCACATCATAGGTTAACTGGGCTGTGAAAAGGATCCTCTGAGACATACAATGAAACGGTGATCTTTTCTTGCCAAAGAGGAAGAAAGTGTGTCCCAAGCTACACGTTACAGAGTAAAAGATCTCTCTTACATCATGTAGCAAGGGAAGGGCACTAAAAGAATAAATAAGATAAGACAATTCTTGTCAGAGAAAGTAAATTTCCTTTTTCTAATTTATGACTCTTATCTTCCATTACAATCAATATAGGTGACTTGGTTTGGTCTAGTTCATATCCTTATTTATTTGAAGGGCTGTCAGGGTAGCTGCCTGGGATTCCTCTGTCTTGTAAGATAGAGGGGAAGTTTGTTTTATGAACATGAGAGCTGGTAGCACATTGACATTGCTACAGATGAGGAAGTGCTACATAGTGGTGATATGTTTGGTAGCCTTGAACCCCTCCTCATGAACAAAAGGAGGCTGGTGTTTTCCATGTCTCTAGATTTGTTTTAACCTTAAATCTGCCCTTTTCCTCATTGTTAAAATAAACTATAAGCTGAGTCATCTTAGAAGTAGGTGGGATAAAGCCTTAAACATTAATAATAATAATAATGTGCATTTCATATTTTTGGAGCATTTTTATATGTCTTATATAAGTTGGTTATTGAGCCAATTTCATGAGGAAGATAATTATATACCTGTTTTTAATGATGAAGAGACTCAAGTGAATGGAAACTTGGATACAAAAAGCAAGGTGGCATGCCCAAGGTCACAGCAAAGTTCATGATAGAGCTGGGTCAGTGTTGGTCAAATTCTTACTTCATGTATTTTGAAATGTACCACTGAATAAGACCAATTTAGAGTAGGAGGGACATTAATTTTCATTTCTATATGCAGGAATAAAAATAGATGCAACTACTGGTAACAAGTTTTCAGCTTCATTTTAAATGATGCTCCAAAACAGGTTGCGGACTCCATTCTTCCTCCTCCTTCTTCTTCCCCTCCTCATTTAGCTTTTATTTTCTTATCACAAAGGTTACTCACAGCCAGCTAGCCAAATGAAAAGTATGGCTTGATTAAGGATCTCTTTTGTCAGTAATTTGTGCCTAATGTTTTTAGCTTTCCCATGGGCTGTTGTAGAAAATGGTAAATCTGGTTTAAATGAAACCTGATCCTGTTAATGGTTTAAGAGCAGCTGCCACAGGGTTATGGTATTTTTCAACAGATGCTTCTGTTTCATTTTAAACCTAAACAAACTCTTCGAATATTTACATAAATTATTGAAAATATACCCTCACATTTTTGGCTATATATATATTGTTATAAAACTCTTGGGCAAGTCCCTATCTTTATCTATTTCTAATTATTCACAGAAATCCAATGTTATATCTTTTTAAAAATTATTCCCGTCTTCCATTTTCATACATACATATATATATATATATATATATATGTGTTCCATCTCTACATCTGGGGAATCTGGGAACTCGAACAATGACTTGTTCAACTGGATCATTTCATCCATCTTCATGCCTAATACCATTTAGCACTGACAAATTGTATGCACAAAGATGTGTACTATAGTTGTTAACTGAAATAAACAGTCACAAAATTAAATGGATCTCTATTTTTACTTGAAGAGGTGGACTTTGTAATAGTAATCCGAATTATCTTTATGCCTAGAATTAGTTTCTCTGGAGTTTGATAGTTTGTTCAACCACTTTTGTGAAAAGCATGTATTCTGTGCACAGCACCTGTGCTGGGTATATGGATGATACAAAGATGAATGACAGGCATGTAGAACGATGATTAAGACAAAGGATAGAAATAGCTATACAATAGCTCAAGCAAAAAAGGAGTGAAAGTCTAGAAAACCACACTAGTTAACATGTTACAAACTTGATTCCTAAAACTCATAAAACGAAGTGCAGAATCTTGAACTGGCAGGGACAATTTCATATTTTTGTTGGGTTACATTTTCATGGTGGTGTAGTTGCTCACCACCACCCACCTGTCAATTTGTCGTACTGTGGTGACTTGTGTGTGACTGTGACGCTGGAAGCTATGACACTGGTATTTCATTACCGGCAGGGCCACCCATGGTGGACAGGTTTTAGTAGAGCTTCTAGACTAAGACAGACTAGGAAGAAAAGCCTAGCAATCTGATTCTGAAAATTAGCTGGTGAAAACTATGGATCAGAACAGAATATTGGCCTACTGGACTCAAACATGCTTACAATTGTGAAGATAGCACAGGACCAGGCAACATTTTGTTCTGTTGTACATGGGGTCGCCGTAAGTTGGAGCCAACAATATGGCAACTAACAACATGGTCACTCAATTACTTGGGCTGGAAGGATTATTTATGTAAATACATTCAAAGGGGAGTTTATAAGGGCAAACAACAAGAGTGCGGATCAAGTCTTTGCTTAATTCTAAACTGTCTGTAATCATCACTGAATATGGTATGTTTCTGGAAATACAAGCCTCCCGGTTTTCCCTTGTTAATATCTTTTCTAGGAACTTCCTCCTACAAAAGATGTGAAACCTGGCACAGCTTTCCTGTTTGAACTCTGTCTCCTTCATGGGACCTATGCTTCCCTTGACCAGGTTGTGGGCTGGGCAGCCTTCCCTTTGTGTGGTAACAATTTTGACGTAGTGGAAGGAAAATTCAAGTGTCCTCTTCTCCGAGGACAGTATGATCAGAGATTTAGCAACTTCAGGACAATGGAAGATATGATTTGCCTGGACTTGGACCAATGGCTGTGCAATCTCTATTTTCAGGTGTGCAATATGATTTTGTAAGTCAAAAAAGAATTGAAAAATATTCAAAGCTGTTTCTGTCTAGCCTTTGGCTTTCTTTCCTGTTATTGAAAATTTCAGTAAGTATCATAAAATTGTAAAAATCATTCTTAGTGTTGATTTCTGATAATGCAGATTAAATTCATGCCTAGAAATAAGAAATTAAATTGTAGAATTAGCAGGAAACTTAAAGATAATTCAATCAAACCCTGCCTCTATTTTAAAAACGAGCCAGGTCTGCTCACCAAGTCCCCAGGTCTTCAGTTCTGTTGTTGCTAGGGAGCCTGTCTCCTTAGTCTCATAACCTTGGGCACAGGGCTAAGGTATGTCTCCTCAACAAAAGTACTTACTGTCTATTGTGTCTTGGGCATTATCTGCTTTAGGGATACCAGAGATAAGATGTAGTCTCTACCTCCATTGCTTGCCATCTGTTGATGAGACACACGTGTGTTCATACAAAAGCCAGCTAATGACCCACATTGCCGTGGGATACAGGTGACCTTCACAAAAGTGTCTCCCTTTGCCAGACCACTTTGAAGCACGCTGTCTTGTTTACCTCAAAATGTCTCTTTTTACCTCAGAGAGAAAACAAAAATAAAATACCCACCTGAGCACACATCATTTATTTGTGTATATTCAGCATTCTGTCCATTGTCTAGTCTAGTCTTGTAGCAGACATGTGATTGCATAAATCTTTTTTAGACTGCAAAATTAAACAGCAGGTACACAAAGAGAAAATGAAGACATACATGAAGTATAAAGCATTCCAATACATTTTTTGTCTATTTGTGTTCTATATGTCCAGTTTTTCTCTTCTTGATTACATTTTTCCAGGATGCCTGTAATACAAAATGCCATGATTTTTCCTCCCTTAGCTAAGAATTTAATTTTTTTCCAAATCTATCTATCTACCTACCTACCTACCTACCTACCTATCTCTTTCTCTCTCTATCATCTGTCATCTACCTATCTATCTACCTACCTAATTGATGGAACTGTTAAATATGGAAATTTCCAAGAAACTTACATGGATTTGGCCTAAAATTCAAAAGCTAGGTATCCTTCTTATGTGAAAGTCTTCCTGTTTCCTAGCTATTCTGAATAAAATTAGTTAACATTTTTCTTTTAGCTAATTCCATTATAATGTTTTGCTGAAATATCTTGTTGGAGCAGTCTAGGTGTACTATTAAGAAAATAACTCACATGTGAATATGTGCCTTTCTATTCATTCTGGAAACAGTGTCATCCTAAGCTAAATCTGACTGTCCATTAGAATCCCATGGCGAGCTTTAGAAATACTACTGCTTGGGTCCTGTGCCCAGAGATTTTGATTCAATTGTTTTGGGGTAAGCTTCAGAATTTATTAAATGCTTCTAAGAATTAGAAACACTGATACAAATAAGCTTGAAAAGGAAGACCATTATAAATGAAATCTAAAGGCACTATAAAAAAAAATCACTCAAATTCTGGAGAAAATTATTGAAAACCTATAATAAAATTTAAAAAATTGATGACTTTAATACCAAGAGATTCACAGCCTGAGGGAAAACACGTTTTTATAAATGTGTAAGAGCCCTGGTAGCACAAATGGTTCGTGCTCATCTACTAACCTAAAGATTGACAGTTTGAATCCACCAAGTGGTGCTGCGGAAGAAAGTCCTGGCAATTTGCTTTCTTAAAGACTACAGCCAAGAAAACCCCATGGAGCACCGTGAGTCAGAATTGACATGATGGCAATTTTTTTTAAGGCATCTATAACTTTTCACTAAATTTTCCACTAATCGTTACCTAAAATTCAGTGTTCTTATGGCATGGAGAATCAATTCTAAATTTGATTCGTAAAAGACAATTTACATAGTACTAGTATTAATTATGGAGCCCTCGTGGCGCAGTGGTCAGGAATTAGGCTGCTAACCAAAAGGTCGGCAGTTTGAATCCACCAACTGCTCCTTGGAAACCCTATGGGGAGGTCTCCTCTGTCCTGTAGGGTCCTATGAGTCAGAGTTGACTCGATGGCAATGAATTTGATTTTTTTTGGTTTTATATTCATCATAAAGAGAGTTTATATTTGAAATAAAAACAAGTGATACTTAAAATTTACACAGTCAAGGAAAGTGGTTGTTGGACAAATAGAATAATACGATTTCATCAAAATCTACTTGTATTTGATCATGGTACTAAACTTTTTCTCTAATTTCCTATTTAAAGAAACAATATGGAAAAAGGTAATATTATTAGATTGGTTTAGTGGGTAAGCTCGGAGCTGCTAACCGAAAGGATGGGGCCTCTGTGGGAAAAAGATGTGGCAATCTGTTTCTGTAAAGATTACAGCCTTGGAAACCCTAGGGGTAGTTCTCCTCTGTCCTCTAGGGTCGCTCTGAGTTGGAATCAACTAGACAGCAACGGATTTGGTTTTGGGTTTATCTGCAGTGCCCACCGATCATTATGTATTATAAATGGATACAAATGTCTGTGAGCCGTCTTATTTGATAGACAACAACAGGAATTTTCTCTTTCTGTATATTGCATAGGTGCTGAGTGAGCCTCATTAATAAGAATAGTGCCATTATGCCAGATGAGTAACCTTCTGATTGTAAGGCAGGATAAGTAGGAATGTAGATGCTTCTCTTTCGTGAGGATACAAGAGTGCGGATCAAGTCTTTGCTTAATTCTAAACTGTCTGTAATCATCACTGAATATGGTATGTTTCTGGAAATACAAGCCTCCCGGTTTTCCCTTGTTAATATCTTTTCTAGGTTTTTAAACCTTATGTAAATATATAATATGGTTTTTTCCATGAACTCATATCTTATACCATGATGCTATTAGGGACAGAACTCAGGCTGATAGTCCTGAGCCTTGTTAATATCTTTTCTAGGTTTTTAAACCTTATGTAAATATATAATATGGTTTTTTCCATGAACTCATATCTTATACCATGATGCTATTAGGGACAGAACTCAGGCTGATAGTCCTGAGCATTATGGAGGAGGCTGGAGAACTACTCTGATTCAGTAAAACCCCCAACACCCACAGCATATGTGTAAAGATGCAAGAGAGTAAATAATGCAAGTAAAATAGCCTATAACTTTACTTTTCCCAGGAAAATCTTCCTGTTAGTTCCTCACTTTTGTGAATATTTCACTTCCTGGGTCATTGATTGTTTCTCCCAAGCACTTTATTATTAACACTTTAAACAGAGGAAAATTGACAGAATTGCTTAGCAAACACCCATGTATTCATTACTATTACCCCTTGTTGTTGAGTCGATTCCGACTGATAGGGACACTACAGGACAGAGTAGAACTGCCCCATAGGGTTTCCAAGGAGCGGCTGGTGGATTTGAACTGCCAGCCTTTTGGTTAGCAGCCTGAGTTCTTAACCACTGCACCTGGTTCTTCAATTTCGTCATCTATTTTGAACTTAAAATATTATCCCTTGCATATAGTACATACCGAATCTTTGTTAATTTCATTCCAATATGAATTTTAGACAGATGATGTTATTTGGAAGAAGAAAACAAAGAAAATTATAAATTAAAACAAAAGAAAGATTAATAAATGTATAGAACAAATGGCAATATCTGAAGCAAGTATGCAAACCTGTTAATAGAAAAAAATGCATTCTTTGTAGGACAGCCAAACAAAAGGAAATATAAGACTTGGAAAACTGAATTCATAATTGACCTTTTGGGTTTTGCAAATTGTTTTGTTGGTCATAGAGAAAAATTAACTGTGTGTGTAATATTTTCAGAAGTTTAGATAACAGATTTATCTCTTACTAGGTAATTAAACTTCCTTTGCATTTGGATGATCAAAAAAAGCATGAAAAACATATTCAACTTTCACCTGAATTTCCAGTTCATTTCATGGCTGAAACCGAGAAAGCAGAATCAGACATGGAAAATACAGCTGGACTTGAAGAGAAAGAAACAAAGAAGAATACTCGTGCATCAATGGATGGCCTTGGTGGATCCTTTGTGCACTTTTTCCAGGGTTAGTTGACTTGTTCTTCACCTTTCT
>NW_004444265.1:225828-230672 GCF_000243295.1 Trichechus manatus latirostris
CCTTGAATACTAAGGTGCGCCTGACCCAAGCCACGGTATTTTCAATCGCCTCATATGCATGCAGAAGCTGGACGATGAATAAGGAAGACCAAAGAAAAATTGACGCCTTTGAATTGTGGTGCTGGTGAAGAATATTGAATATACCATGGACTGCCAGAAGAATGAGCAAATCTGTCTTGGAAGAAGTACAACTAGAATGCTCCTTAGAAGCAAAGATGGCAAGACTATATCTCACGTACTTTGGACATGTTATCAGGAGTGACAAGTTCCTGGAGAAGGGAATCATGCTTGGTAGAGCAGAGGGTCATCGAAAAAGAGGAAGACCCTCAACAAGATGGATTGACGCAATGGCTGCAACAATGTGCTCAAGCATAACAACGATTGTCAGGACGACACAGGACCGGGCAGTGTTTCGTTCTGTTGTACATAGGGTCACCGTGAGTCAGAACTGACTCAACGGCACCTAACAAGAAATAACCAAATAAAGCACTTTGAAGTATTCAATGTACAAAAGTTCCAACTTACAGAAGTGATATATTAGAAATGATTATCTATTTTACAAAAGAATTCTTTTCTTTACCAAAGGAGTCACCATACACTTCTTTAACAGGGTAGATTCTCTAGCAGTAATAACAGTATTAGCAGCAATAGTAGTGGATGGGGCAGTACTAGTTGCAATAATAGTGGCAATTGTATTAGTTTACTGCCAGTATAGTACAATTACTATAAGTATTGCTAGTAATAAGAATTACATGCATCGCTTGTTTTTAATGTTCTGGGCACATACTTCGTAGACAATAACATAACATGCCCCAGTAACTAGCATCCAGCTTCATCAATGCTTATTATTTTGCCATAACTGCTTCACATTTTTTCCTTCAAGAAAGAATATTTTACAAGTAATTAAAGCCCTCTGTGAACTGCCCCCGACTATTGCCAGCCCTCATAGATATGAGACTTATCATTTCCATGCATTTTTGTATACTTTTTCTACCTATGTCTGAAATCACAAGCAATGCATAATATCTTTTCTAGGTTTTTAAACCTTATGTAAATATATAATACTTATCATACACACACATCTATTTCCTGAACTATTGATTTTATTGTTGTGTAGAACTTCTTTGCATGAATATAACAAATTTTATTTACTATTATTATTTGCACTTCATAAATTTACATGGTAGTGACACATTGCCATCCCAAGTAGTTGTATCAATTTACTCGCTTAACAGCATGGATGAGAGTTTCTTTGGCCCCACCTATCAGCTCTGTTATTGCTCTAAGTTTTAATAGGTCTATTAGTGGCTTTTGGATTTACATTCTATTTTTTCTAATATGCATAATACCATCTGAACTTTTTTAAAATGAGATTTTCAAAGCATATGTTATTTTTCTACACTTTATTTAAGAAATTTAGAATTTGTCTGTGGAGCTGTGTTGGGTATGTCTTAGCAACTTAAGTCTGGATTGTATTTTTGTACAAGGCAAGTAGATAATATATGTCTTCTAACAGATAAGTTTACAAATTTTGTAATTTGTATTTGTTCTTATTGAGAACATCTTAGTTGCATTTTATATCCATCATCCTATTTCTTCGTTTTTTAAAAATACTCTTTTCTGAAGTTCTCTTTTTAATTATAAATAATTTTCTCTATTTTGTTTCTCTTCTGCTGTTCATAATCCATAGATGCTATTGTTAATTATTTTACTTGTTATCCTTAATTTTCTCATCTACATATTCATCTGTAAATTATCTTAAAAAGTCTAGGTGCTTCCAGTGTTCCTGTTCTCTTCTGGATGTAACAAGGACTTAACCCCAATGGACACCTCCTTTTCCTTCTGACATTATTGTTGGTTATGCTTTCCATTTCACTTTTCTATTAAACATAGAGTTTAAGTTCCTCTTTTATTTTTTAACCCTCAATAGAAAATTAATTTACTGACACATTTGATCAATATTTGTGCTTCATAATATTTTTAATATGGCATGTCTTGGCTCCGGTCGCATTTTTCTTCTTGTTGAAACAAATCTTTTTCTTTAGAGTGTGGATCTGTGAACGGTAAACTCTTAGCCACTGCATACCTGAAAAATACATATTTTTTCCTCATGTTTTAGAGATCATTTATCCATGTATAAAATTCTAGATTGATAATAATCTTCCTTCAGTATTTTCTCTACTGTCTTTTTGTGTCCTCGTAACTGATATTAAGTGGTGAGCCACTACAGAATCTTAAGAAGCAGAGAGGCTTACGTCAATTTCTATTTTCAGGGGATCTCTCTGGTAATTTTGAAGACGATTTGTATGAGGAGAGTGTGTCTTAAAACAGGTCTTTTAGGAAAAGTTTAGTATACTCCAGGCAAAAGATGAGGGATTGAATTAGGACAGAGATAGGAAAGCTGGAGAAGAAAGTGTATGTTTATAAAATATTAAAGAGGTACAATAGAATGATCAGGCCTTGTTAATTGATTGGAAGTGGATGACAAGGGATAATGAAGGATGATTCCTAAGCCTTTAACACAGTAGATGTGGCTATCAGCCTGCAGACAATAGAAAATAAAAGGAGAGGGACACTGTTAGAGGAAAAACCAGGAGCTTGACTTTGGAGATTCCTATGGGTAGTGCAAACAGTTGATGCTCTTGGCTGCTAACTGGAAGGTTGGAGGTTTCAGTCCACCCAGAGGTGCCTCAGAAGAAAGGCCTGGCTGTATACTTCCCCAAAAAATCAGCCATTGACAATCCCATGGAGCACAATTCTACTCTGACACACATGGGCCATATGAGTCAGAATTTATCTGAAGACAATGGGTATGTTATATCCAAGTAGAAATATTCAGAAGACAGTTGGGAAAAGGGATGTTGAGCTCAGTAAAGAAAGGGAGAGTAGGGAGGATAAATATGAGTCTTAGAGAAGGATAAACATACACACTTTACCTGGAACTGCTAAGTGATTGGACTCAGCCAGGGAGAGGGTGTAGACTGGTAGCAGTATTGGCTGAGGGCGTAGTTCAGTAACACAGGAACTTTTCAGGAGAAGGATGCTGGGTTCTGACCACAATGACACAAAGCCTACACTATTAGACTTGCTAGACAACTTCTGCCTTCTTGTCTTGTCTGCCCATTAGCTGGGCAACAAAGAGCTTCAAATCCAGACTCCAGTAATGAATGCTTCATTATATTGTGACTGGAGTTTGCCAAGTTGCATGAAGAATATGCCTTGTTGGGCCGAGTAGAACTCTACTGATCACCGTGCCTTTCCTGGAACCCCTGCTTCTCCAAGAGGCAGGTCTAATACAAGCTGTGGGCTTCCTTATCCACACGTGACCTGTTTCCTATAGTTAAACTAACATCCTTAGCTAACTAGTACTGGGATACCACCACCTTCCAACAACTAAACGTCATTTTATAGTGTCATGCATACCTGTGTGTGTTATATTGACATTTTATACACAGAATACATATATATCAAATTATATCAACTGGTTTTAAACAAATGTTTATGAAAATAAATTGGAAATTAGATATAAGACTTATGAAATGTTCATATTGAAGCTAGATAATAAAAGCCAACACTGTAAAACAACTTGGGGTTTAAGTAGTCTGGCTTCTCACACTTGAGGACTGGGATTTACTTGACCTGTAGCCATAGAAGACAAAAGATAGTATCAGCCCGATTTGGGTGATAGCCAGTAGAGCTAGTTGTCCTTGAAACGCACAAGTTTAAGTTGACTTCAAGCATTATATGTTAGACTTTAGTAGGTTTAAAGTTTTAGTTTTTCATTTACAATGCAAATATCGTAGGCGAACAACAATGAGTATGTTATCACTATGCTCAGTGTGGAGACAGGGAAGGGGAAAGGTGGGAGGCATAGAACGAGGCAAAGACACCGGCAGCCTGAGAGTCTGCTCTGAGTGTGAGTCTCTGACTCGGAGGCTCTGCGTCTGCTCAGAGAGCAGCCCTGAAGGGGGCCCCAAGCAGAGACCAGTCAATGCCAGATTCAGCCTCATTCCAAATTACATCATTGGGTAGATCTGTTGAGGACGTTCATGAACATTGTGGCTAATTTTCACTTAGTTGTCTCTGCAGGAGAACGACTTTTTTTTTTTTTAATTTTTATTGTTGTGAAATAAATATAACAAAACATTTACCATTTAACCCTTTTTACACATGCAATTCACTGACATTATTTACATTGCCCATGTTGTGCAATCCTCACTGGTATTTCCAATTTTTTTCCTCACACAAGCTTTTCTTAACATAAGCACTGTACCTCTTAAGCAATACCTGCCCATTTCTTTCTCCCCCCAAGGTCCTGGTAACCACTAATAAACTTTTGTCTTGCTGGATTTGCCAATTCTAGATATTTCATAAAAGTGGAATCATATAATATCTGTCGTTTTGTGCCTAACTTATTTCACTCAGCAAATTGTTTCCAAGGTTCGTCCATGTTGTAGCATGTCTTAGAGCTTCATTTCTCTTTATGGCTGAATACTATTCCACTGCAGGAAATACTACATTCACATCCTATGCCTATGTTTTTTATTGGATTGTTTGTCTTTTTGTTGTTGAGTTGTAGGAGTTCTTTATATATTCTGGGTATTACACCCTTAGATATATGGTTGTCAAATATTTTCTCCCAGTCTAGGTTGTCTCTTCACTTTGTTGATAAAGTCCTTTATTGTGCAAAAGTTTTTAATTTTGGTGAAATTTAATTTATCGCCTTTGTCTGTTGTTGATCATGCTTTTGGTGTCATATCTAAGAATCTGTTGCTGAAAACTAGGTCCTGAAACATTACTTCTATGTTTTGCTCTAAGAGATTTATGGTTAGTTTTAGTTCTTA
>NW_004444265.1:232779-233765 GCF_000243295.1 Trichechus manatus latirostris
ATGGGGCAGTTCTACTCTGTCCTATAGGGTCACTATGAGTCAGAATCAACTGTACGGCAATGAGTTTGGTTTGCACTGTGCTATGAACTTAGCTTTTAGAATGCTGCCCACAGTCCCCTTTAAAAGAAGACAGGTGCCACTCCAGGAAACATGAGTACGTACACATTCAGTATGAGAGCACTACACCATGAGAGGAAGAATATTTTATGCTGTAGGAAAATGCTTTAGAAAAAGCTGGTTATCACATGCTCTGCTCTGAACTCAGAGACAGATTCAAGCCTCACATTCAAAGACCGCACAGAAAATTTCTGCCCGTATTCTGAACAGATTTATGCAAAAACCAAACATAAAAATCTCTTTGAATACATGTCTTGGCTACATTGCTTATATTTATTTATTTTTCTTGGAGGCTTCCTAAATGTATTATTAGTGGTTAATATCCCCCATGGGTTTGTTTTCTAATATATCAGAGCTATGATACAGTATGCTGTTTCTGCCACTGATATGTTGCTAAGAGATTTAATAATGGGTAAACAAACACAACATGTGGTAATTCATTTCAAATTAAAAGTTTATTAAACATCGGCTTGATGACTTTCTGGCTATTTACAATTAAAGTAACAAACCTTAGGGAAGGAGTGGCCACGTGGTGTGTTCTTGTCTGCAACATTTCTATCTGAAAAATGTGTTTATGATCTTCCACAAGCTGTCCCGCATTGATAGGCTTCATGCGTAATCTATCGTATCAACTCTAGTCCTCAAACCAGGGAAAAGTGAATTGAATGTTTACTTACGAGCACGTGTGTGTGTGCACACACACACACGCCAAGAGGATTCTGAACTTAATCTCACGGTTGATGTTTAAGTGGTGACCTCATCTTTCCATATAGGCGATTGCCTGCAGCAGTGAAAACCCTTCCAACATGCTGGAAGGAAAGACTAGTGATATATAATGTTTGGGGTTATCTGCATCTTCTAGGCTGTTT
>NW_004444265.1:235157-236589 GCF_000243295.1 Trichechus manatus latirostris
TGTATAACAGAATGAAAAATTGCCTGGTCCTGCACCATCATTGCTGTATTTGAGCCCATTGTTGCAGTCATTGTGTCAGTTCGTCTCATTGTGGGTCTCCCTGTTTTTCTCTGACCCTCTACTTTACCAAGCATAATAATGTCTTTCTCCATCAATTGGTCTCTCCTGATGACATGTCCAAAGTATGTAAGACAAAGTCTCACCATCCCTGCTTCTAAGGAGCACTCTGGCTGTACGTCTTCCAAGATAAATTTATTCGTTCTTCTGGCAGTCCATGCTATAGTGAATATTCTTCAAAAATACTGCAATTAAAATGCACCAATTCTTTTTTGGTCTTCCTTTTTCCCTGTCCAGCTTTTTCATGCATATCAGCTGATTGAAATTACCACCACTTAGGTCAGGCACACCTTAGTCATCAAAGTGACATTTTTGTTTTTTCACACTTTGAAGAGGTTTTTTTGCAGCAGATTTGTCCAATGCAATGTGTCATTTGAGTTCTTGATTGCTGCTTCCATGGGCATTGCTTGTTGATCCAAGAAGAATGAAATCCTTGACAACTTCAATTTCTTTACCATTTATTATGATGTTTATTGGTCCAGTTGTAAGGATTTCCATTTTCTTTGTGTTTAGGTGTAATCCTTGTATTCATATGATATAAGGGAAAAACCAAAACAAACCCATTGCTGTCGAGTTGATTCCACTCATAACAACACTAGGATAGAGTAGAACTCCCCCATAGAGTTTCCAGGGAGAGGCTGGTGGATTCAAACTGCTGACCTTTTGTTTAGCAGCCAACCTTTTTTTTATTATTATTATTTTTTATTTTTTTCCCATACAGAAGTGTATACATACACTGTTATGTGACTGTAATTGCTCTCCCCATACTGTGACAGCACACTCCACCTTTCTACCTCTGATTCCCCATGTCCATTCAGCCAGCTCCTAACCCTCTGCCTTCCCAGTTCACCTCTAGACAGAAGCTGCCCATTTAGTCTCTTGTATCTACTTGAGCTAAGAGGCACACTCCTCATGAGTATCACTTTATATCCCACAGTCCAGTCCAGTCCTTGTCTGAAGAGTTAGCAACCAACCTTTTAACTATTATACCACCAGGGATCTCAATATAAGGAAGTACGTGCTAAATTCACAATTTTTTCCCTGGGATTAGAAGGATAGTTTGGAGTTCAAAAGGCAAGTGTAGATGGAACTTCTTTTAAGCAAAAGGGAAGATATGAGAAAGTTAAAAAGTCAGAATAGTGTCCCCAAAGCAGGTTCTGCTCAGTGCAGCTTCTCATCAGTAAAGACACACTGATGTAAGGAGGGAGGAAAAGTGTTTATTGCAAGCACTCAGGCAAGGAGCAAGGAAATGTATACCTCAAATCAAGCTCCCTGAATAAAGGGAGGCAGAACATTTTATACTGTACATACAAAC
>NW_004444265.1:253950-255624 GCF_000243295.1 Trichechus manatus latirostris
TGCAATGTAATTTGTGCCAAATTCTGCATCCATTTCTTGCTGTAGTAAAAAAAATTAATAATGGTGTAGAAAATGAAACTATTTTAGAATCTGAAATTGTCACATATGCAGACTGCATAAATAACAGAAACACAGATCCTGCTTTGTGGAATATTTTTTTCTTTTAATGATGGAAATTATTGGATCAAAAGAAGGCCAAGTGATAGTCAACAGCACAGTGGACCATTTGAAAATGCTTGTCGAAAATTTCTGGATGGCATACAAATAAGGTTCTGTAGCCAGAATATCTTTCTAAGGTGCAAAGCTATTGGCGAAAATTATAAGAGGGAGTAACTACTATATTCTCCATCAGTTGGCTATGTATATTGTTTCATTTGCAAATTATTCTGTCTTAAGTCTTTTAATTTTGATTTGCTATGAATGGATTTAACAATTGATAAACATGAAAACAGTTCAATTCACAGAGATTGTATGTTCTCTGATTTAAACCGAAGACATGGCTTTATCTTAACTCATGAACTGGAAACACAAATTAATGAAGAACGTCACTATTGGAAACTCGTTTTGCAACAGGTTGTCGCTGTCATTGTAACAATGGCTGAACATGGACTATCTTTTTGAGAAAGTAATGAAGTTTTTGGGTCCCCACAAAATGGAAATTTGAGGAGTTTACTTGAACTTGTTCCTCAGTTTGATTCATTTTTAGCAGGTCACATCTCAAAATATGGTAACACAGGGAAGGGCAACCCATCATATATGTCTAAAACAACATGAAGAATTAATAAAGTTAAGAAGTGATAAAATTTGATCTACTATTTTCAGTGAAATAAGAATAGCTCCATATTTTAGTTTGTCTGTAGATTGCACTCCTGATCTTTCTCATACAGATCAGCTAACTATTGTTTTAAGATACGTATTTTCAACCGACGGAAAACCTGTCAAACGATCTATCACATTTACTAGCTTAAAAGTCATATAGGTGAAGAAATTGTAAATCAAGTACTTCACTATGTGGAGTTTGCAAAATTGAATTTTCTAAGTGCAGAGGCCAGTTGTATGACAATGTTGCCAATATGTCAGGGAGTTATAAAGGCGTGTAACAGAAAATTTTACACAGTAATGAATATGCCATTTTCTTACCATATGCTGCACGTTTACTTAACCTTGTAGGATGTAGTGCAGTAGATTGTTGTCCAGAAGCAGTTGACTTTTCTTCTACTGTTCTGTTACTCTACACATTTTTTGTCACCTCTGTTCACCAATGGGCAGTTCTTAAAACATGTTTAGGCAAGGATCGGGTATTAAAACATCTTTCTGATACACGTTAGAGAGCGCATGCTTTAGCAACAAGTGCAATCCTGGAACCACACACTCAGATTCTAGATGCTTTAGGAAATATTGCTGAAGACCAGACACAAAAAGGAGATGACAGAAGAGAAGCTGAAAACATCGCCAGCAAAATGCAAACACTAGAGTATGTATTTATGTTGGTTATGTGGGATAATATATTGCAGCATTTTCAGTGGATGAGTCAAGCTCTCCAAAATTTCAGAAGTAAATTTAAAGACATGCACAGGTCTCTACCCAAATACCCAGTCATTAACAGGGTATTTGCATAATTTAAGAAAAGATTTTGAAAAATTTGAAAACACAGCAAAACAAATACTGATTATC
>NW_004444265.1:256327-258049 GCF_000243295.1 Trichechus manatus latirostris
AGTAATTTGTTGTAACATTTGTTTTCTGATCATTAATTAAATTTTCTTGTATTACATCTTTTCATTTATTCAGTTATAATTATAGCATTTATTATGAAACAAGCATCAAAAGTGAAATAAGAGCCATTTAAAGCAAAATTGAGGAAAGTCAGTTTTTTATCGTGGGGGATCAACAGAATTTTTCATAACTGTTGAAACAACTAAGTTCATTGGCACATTTTCTTTGTTATGAATACGTGGAATATTCTTTTTGAAGAAAATGTTATATATAGTAAAAATCTTAGTACCTCACATCCACTAAAAATTGTATAATTCTGTTCAACTCGCTCAGCTAAAATGGTATGCATCGCTTTTGTGTTCAATTGCTAATATAATAGTTACATTTAAAAAGAAGTTATATCATGGATAGCTAACACACATACATATATATATATTAAAACTCACAGATCTTGTTTGCACGTGTGAGTAAGCAGAGAAGGGGTCATCACAGATTATCAGTGTGTAGGGCCTTCACATGCCTTAATCCAGCCCTGGCAACCCCACGTATAATACAATGAAATGTAGCCCATTACTCCGCCATCTTCACAATTGTTGGTATATTTGAGTCCATTATGGTGGCCACTGTATTTTAAGTGCCTTCCAGACTAGGAGGCTCATCTTCCAGCACTATATTGGACAATGTTTTGTTGTGATCCATAAGGTTTCCACTGACTAATTTTCAGAAGTAAATTGCCAGGCCTTTCTTCTAAGTCTGTCTTAGTTTGGAAGCTACACTGAAACCTGTCTACCACGGGTGGCCCTTCTGGTATTTGAGATACCAGTGGCATAGTTTTCAGCCTCACAGTAACATGCAAGTCATCACAGTGTGACAAACTGACAGATGGTGGTCCACTGACTTAACTCTATGTTATTCTCCCATAGCTTCTTACTCTTTCCCTTCAAAGTAATTACACATTCATTCATTTGCTTGTCTCCCCAACTAGACTGCAAGATTCACAGGGGCAGGGACAAGGTCTTTTTGATCCACCACTATGTTTGGCACGGAGCAATTGCTCAACAAAGATTTGTTGAATGAATGAATTAATACACTTCTTAGATAATTGTGGACAACACCAAAAATATATACAAAAAAGTTTTTATTTGACAATTACAGCATGGTAGAGGGGAAAGCAATATGGACTTGAAGTCAGAAACCAGTGCAAATCACAAGTTTGTTACTTACTATTTATGTAATTTCTGTGAGATAGTTAGGTAACATTTATGTAAAGAATACTTACAGCTGAATTTTCTACTCCTAGTGTTATATGGAGAATCAAAAAATACAATCAGTCTTAAAGTGATTCATTATTTTTTTTATTTGGTTTGACTATATTGCATCATGCAGTCTATTCCTGAAACTGCTCTCGTTTCGAAGCAGGATTCATTGAATGTTTATTTGAAACTTCAATGTAAATGAGGTAGAGTTCCCTTTCTCCAAGTATACAGCTACTATTTTTACTAGTTAATATAGTTACTGTTTTATTAATTTATATAGTTATCACTATATATTTCTCATATAATTTGGTGGAACAACACGTCAAAGTAGATGAAGTTTTTCTGCATAGACTATTTTATTATTTGGTTTACGCGGAGTCTGCTTTAATATTCAATAGCTAACTAAACAATCCAGCGAATTTATCTCAATCGACTATAGAAAGAGCTGGAATTATTCTACTAAACTCT
>NW_004444265.1:258835-265095 GCF_000243295.1 Trichechus manatus latirostris
CTTTTGGATTCTCCATTTGAGAAGGTCTCTCCCATTCCAGTCTTTGCCGCAATGATAAAGATATACCCTGATATGAGCTAGAACTGAAAGTCTGGGTAGGAGTAGCTGCTGAAAGCATAATTTTTTCCAGGGATTCAACATTCATTGGTTAAGTTTTTTAATACCCAAACTCTACAGCACTACAATGTGGGCCCAGTGATAGATAATGATTTCCCAAAGTAGATAATGGGAGAGGGTGATCATTCCTGGAGTCCTCCTAGTTTTGGTTTCTAAGACTTGGTGGAGGGCAAGAAGTGACCTAATTGCAGTATAAGTTGCAGCCTTGCTGTGAATGGTACATTCTTAATAGGCCCCGTGAACCAGTTTTACTCTTAGCTATAGGCCCTTCCTTCAGCTTGAAAGTGAAGCCTCGAGATGCTTCAGAGAGCACCAGCTCTAGCCCCACCTTCATGGCCCTGTTCACTTGGCCAAGTCTTGGGAAATTCTCCATGGAGAGGTGTGGCTAGACTACAAACTCCATTAGGGCAGGGATCTTTGTGTTATTTATTGATATACCCCAATGTCTACAACCATACTTAGCACATCATAGATCCTCAGTAAATACATGTTGGAGGAATAAATGGATATGGCTCTGAGTGCTGATGGGGCTCAGACCTCCCTTCTAAGGAAAGCAGTCAGGTAAGCAGTTTATTAGTTTATTTTTTAACAACATACAGTAAAGCTGATTTTTTTAGAGTGTCCTTTTTGAAGAAGTTTAACACATACACAGATTTGTATAACCACCACCACAATCAGGATTAAGAATGATCCTATCATCCCACAAAACCTCCTTTGTGCTATTCCCTTGTAGTCACACTACCCCTCCCCATCCCTAAGCCGAGACTGATCTGTTTGCTATCTCTATAGTCTTGTCTTTTCAAGAACATCATATAGTATGTAACCTTTTGAGACTGGCTTCTTTCACCCAACATAATGCCTTTGAGATTCGTTCAAGTTATTGTGTGTATCAGTAGTTCATACCTATTCATTGCTGGGTAGTATTTCATTGCATAGAAGTAGCACCATTTATTTATCCATTCACTTGTTTAAAGACATTTGGATTGTTTAGATTTTTGGTAATTATGAACAGAGTTGCTATAGACATTCATACACAAACTTCTTTTTAATTTTTTTTATTGTACTTTAGATGAAGGTTTACAGAACAAATAGCTTCTCATTAAATAGTTAGTACACATATTGTTTTATGACATTGGTTAACAACCCCACAACATGTCAACACTCTCCCTTCTAGACCTTGGGTTCCCTATTACCAGCTTTCCTGTCCTCTCCTGCTTCTAGTCCTTGTCTCTGGGCTGTTGTGCCCCATTAGTCTCATTTTGTTTTATGGGGCTGTCTAATCTTTGGCTGAAGGATGAACCTCGGGAGTGACTTCATTACTGAGCTAAAAGGGTGTCCGGGGGCCATACTCTTGGGGTTTCTCCACCCTCTGTCAGGCCACTAAGTCTGATCTTTTTTTGTGAGTTAGAATTTTGTTCTTCGTTTTTCTCCAGCTCTGTCAGGGACCCTCTGTTGTGATCCCTGTCAGAGCAGTCATTGGTGGTAGCCGAGCACCATCTACTTGTACTGGACTCAGTCTGGTGGAGGCCGTGGTAGTTATGGCCCATTAGTCCTTTGGACTAATATTTTCCCTGTATCTTGTTTTCTTCATTCTCCCTTGTTCCCAAAGGGGTGAGACCAGTGGAGTATCTTAGATGGCTGCTCACAGGCTTTTAACACCCCAAACGCCACTCACCAAGGGAGAATGTAGAACATTTTCTTTATAAACTATGTTGTGTCAATTGATTTACTATTTGTCAATTGTCTTACCATGGGCTCCACAGCCCTGCATCCAGCAACTCAGTCGCTCAGGGAGTTTGGATGTGTCTGTGGAGCTTCCATGACCTTTCCTTGTAAAAGTTGTGCTGGCTTCCCCAGTATTGTGTACTGTCTTACCCTTCACCAAAGTTACCACTTATCTATTGTCTATTGAGTATTTCCCCCCAACCCCACCATTCCTTGTAACCATCATAGACTGTTTCTTTTTGCATCATACACAAACTTTTGTGTGAACACGAGTATTTACTGCTCTAGGATACATACTTAGGAGTGGAATTGCCAGGTCTTGGTAGTATGGAATATGTATTTTTAATTTTATAAGAAACTGCTTAACTGTTTTACAGAGTATCTGTGCTCTTTCACATTTCCACTAACAATGGATGAGAGTTTCAGTTGCTCTGCATCTTTGTCAGCTCTTACTATTGTCAGTTTTTTTTTAAGTCATTCTAATCTGTGCATAGTGGTATCTTATGATTTTAATTTGCATTTCTCTAATGGCTAACGTTATTGAACATTTTCTCATGTGCTTATTTGCCATTTGTACATGTTCTTTAATGAAGTGTCTGTTCAAGTCTTTTGCCCACTTTTCATTGGGTTGTTTGATTTCTTACTGTTGAGTTTTGCAAGTTCTTTATACATTCCGGATACAATTCCTTTATTAGATACATGGTTTGCAAATATTTTCTCCCACTCTATAGTTTGTCTTTTTATACTCTTAATATCTTTCACAGAAAAAATGTTTTGAATTTTGGCTAAGTCTAACTTATCAATTTTTTGAAAGGATTGCATTTTTGTTATCATATCTACAAATTCTTTGCCTAACCCTGAGGCACAAAGATTCTGTCTTATGTTTTCTTCTAAAAGTTTCATAGTTTTTTCATTATACATTCAGATCTATGATCCATTTGAAGTTAGTTTTTGAAAAAAAAATGAGATTAATGATGAGGTTCATTTGTTTGCATATAAATGTCCAGTTGTTCCAACATCATTTGTTGAAAAGATTATTCCTTCACTATTAAATTGCCTTTGTACCTTGGTCAAAATCAATTGGCCACACTTGTGTGATTCTATTTCAATGATTTATTAGAAAGCCTGGTGAGAAGGCTCTGCCCAACATACACTGACCAACTCTATCAGATCCTCTCATGTGGCATTGGACTGTCAGGCAGGGAAAGAGGCAAATGGGAGAGTGGCACAGAAGATAAAAGAGAAAACGCGGAACCGTTATCAGTAGAAGTTTTGATGCAGGAGAAGCCTTGAGTCAGCAAAAGCCACACATAATGAGAAGCCATAAATAGAGGAAGAATGGAGGGGGCAAATTAAGTGGCAGCAGTGGGAGCAGTTGAAGCACAGAGGAAGAGTAGCTGAAGGCCCATAGTGCTGGAGCCGAGGAATAGGTGGCAGTGACCAAGCTGGTCATCAGAGTTTGGTTGGTGTCTCCATTCATTAAGAGACCTACTGTGTGATTGTGAGGGCTCGAGTATCTGTGTGCAGTTTCACAAGCTACCACATCATGTTCCCTGAAGTCCTCAGGCCACAGTTCCTACATGTGTAAGATAAGACAAGCAAGTTTTTCTCAGACACTATCAATGATCTGGAGCCCTGGTGGCGCAGTGATTAAGAGCTTGACTGCTAAGCAAAAGATTGGCAGTTCGAATCCAGCAGGCGCTCTTTGGAAACTCTATGGGGCAGTTCTACTCTGTCCTATAGGGTTGCTATGAGTCAGAATTGACTCCACGGCAATGGGTTTTTGGTTATCAATGATCCAAGACAATAACATTAGATATTTTGAGTTTGTAATTTGCAAGACAGTTGTTACAGTGACCATATGGAAGAATCATGAATTTGAAAATTTGGCAAATAGTAAATCTGACTTTGCTTTTGACAGCTGGAGCGAGTTTGTGGAGAGGCTGTCACTATTTCCTAGCATGTGAATCTCCAATCACTTTCAGAAAGCTTTCAAGGAAAGAGTCCTTCTATAAAATATGTTTAAGATTTTAAGAATTTGGAGTGAGCACTTCAGACAGCTGTTCGATGAAATGTTGAGGCTATTTTGGACTTTAAATATGTCCCATGTCTTTCCTGTGTTCTGTTGCGTTTCTTGATTATCAAGCAGCATCAGTGGATCTGAGTTTGTTATCTGAGTGCAAAATTGGGCCCCAGGGAAACACAGTATGTTTCAAAGTGATTAATCTACATAAAAAGCCAATTGCTTGCAATTTTAAAATCCCCTTTTCTTAACTAAGATATCATAAAAGTGCATGAAAATACTTTAAATCACAGAAATACTTCAAAATATTTTAATTTTGATCTTTTGAAAGGCACCAATTGGTTACCATAAATTTCCCTTTCCTTCTCTTTTAAGAGCAATGAAGTTGTCACCTGGTAATTTTATTTACAAACTGAATAACACTTCCAATAGCTGCAACATTAAACTGTCCAAATTGGGGCTAAGCTGGGATAATTCCCCACAGATGTTAATTGGGGGTGTAGTAACTATTGCACCATTAATGGATTTACCTCAAAAAATTATTGCAATTATTTGTTTTCATCTTGGACTTCTTTGGTAAGGTTTCTTCACCGTTCATTACGGTTAATTAGAACACGGGTTTCTGGTTTGATCCGTTTCAGTCTTAAAGTCATTCCTGAAAACGGCTAGAATTGAAGAAGCTTTACACAGCTGTGTGGGTCCTTAGTTGTAAATTCATTTTGACAGGACTGTTATGCGGAGTCCTGCTTAGTTCCAAAGGATGCTAACTCACGACCCCGTCCCGCTCCAGGAGCAAAGGAACATGTGGAAAGAATTGTTCTTTTACATTTCACAGCTTGTCATTTCCTCTGCAGGGCACCCCCTGACCCCTCTGAGGGATCCTGACACCCATAAGGGAAGTGTTCCCACTGATGTAAAGGAAGTGGAGAAGCAGTTTAACACTAAGGAAGGAGGGGAGGAGGGTGTGTCAACAGGATCTGGGGGACAGAGAGACAAGATGGGTTTAAAACGTTTCCAGCAGGTTAGAATCTTTGTTCCGTTGTTTCCTTTCCCCCCGGGAGACTATTCGTTTATTTGGAAGTGGTCAACACATGATGTTTAAAGCTCAGGGTTTTTTAAAGCCATCTTTTTGAAAATTCTTTCTTTCTTTTTTTTTTAATAAGTGGAAGTAGCGATGAAATTGAATGTGTCACATGTGAATGATCAGAATAAAGGTTTGCGGAAAAGGTACAAATAGGCTTTGCTGCCCATTTCCAATGTGTTGATCTACAAGGTATGTTTCTAATTACTGAGTGTGTGTGGAGTAGACCGACAACATCAGATTACAGTTCATGCTTTCGGTACATTCTGCACCTTCAGCATTTTATTGGGTCTCATATATTCATCAACATCAATTTTTCCTCTGTACTTGTGTTATTAAATGTGCAGTAAGGAATCATAAAGGAATAATTTGGTTGTATTATCATTCGAATTGGCTTGCCATTCCTTCTAGTAAATTGACATGGACCATTTTAAAACGCCTCAAATTATCAATCTTTCAGGAGCCACGAGTGAATTTAAATTCATTTGAAACACTCTGAATTTGTATTTCTTTTTATTTTTAAAACACACACCTTTCTAAATGCAGTTTTTAAAGCAAGGATAATGGAGATCTACTCTTTTGCCCCCAGGAGCCCTGGTGGCATAGTGGTTAAGAGTTCAGGCTGCTAATGAAAAGGTTGGCAGTGTGAATCCACCAGCTGCTCCTTGGAAACCCGATAGGGTAGGTCTATTCTGTCCTACAGAGTCGCTATGAGTCAGAATTGACTCCGTGACACACAGCTATTGCCCTCACCGTGTTTTGTGGACGTATGTGTATGTAGTCCTTAAAGTACTGTGGTGAATCTGCTCACCAGTGCATGCATACTAGCTATACTCAGCAATCCACAAAACGAATCAGATTTTGGGGGGCCAATCTCTCTCAACTAATCTGTGCATACTCGGTGCCTCGGAATTAGACAAAAGTTCTTGCAATATGATTTTGCAGACGTAGATATGGGAGACATAATATTGTGGTTTCTGGCCAGATATGAGCCACTGCAATTGACCTCACAGGTTAGGATAATTTGAACACTTCTAAACAGCCTCAGGAGCAGTGGATGAGGAAGGAAGAGTTACTGTGAATCTATGACAAGATACACTTAGCTTTGGCCTCGCTATTCAGTCGGAATATTCCCAGAAGAACCTACAGCTAAATGTATAGTCTGGATAAGTTGGAAATAAGGAACTGTAGACATAAAACCTACTTTTATTCTATTTTTACAAAAATGTGAATTATGAAGGAAACCATGAGTGGCCGGTGAGAATTTGCTCTTTAGACATGACAAAGTAGCAGCATAGCTAGGTTGGCTTTACA
>NW_004444265.1:265496-274794 GCF_000243295.1 Trichechus manatus latirostris
CCGACCTTTTGGTCAGCAGGGGAGCCCTTTAACCACTTTAACACCAGGGCTCCTCTGCAGGTCCACAGCAGGTAGTATTTCCTATGGGTCAGAGCTGACCCTGTCAAATTGATGAAACTCACACGTGGAAATGAAAAATAAGCGACAGTGAGGCTTCACGCTAATAAATGAATTCGTCAACTCTAAACACGAGGCTCGCTCTGGATGCCTGAATGGTATGACTGATTCAGTTCCCCAACTATCTGACTTATTATAAGCAGGTGGCTGTTTCGTGTGATTTGGAATTGCTTTAAATCAAAATTGGCAGAAGCAGTGAGCGTTTTATCCATAACAATCCACTCAGTCTGATAAGAATGAGAATTCTATACTTCTCAAAACATTTGATGCACCCCTGCATAGCGCTGCTCTGATTAGCCGGCACCATGTGGACGCTATTTTACTTGAAGTTCTGGGAAGGACCGTTCCATTGCCAATAGGATTGGGACAGAATGGAATAGGAAACACAAATTAGGAAAATTGGATTTTGAGTTAAATGGTTAAATATTTCCTTCGGCATAAGGGAAGAGCGAATCAGTGTCTTCTGGAAGCATAATCGTTTTCTTAGAGAAATCGGTGTGTTCTAGTATGCCGATATGTTGGCAATGCTGCACAAAAGAAGTCTGTGCTTTGCAGGACTAAGAAGCGACACATTGTCTGTGAGCATTTTCCATTACTAGAGCCCAAGAAGTTTAGTCCCCTTTTGTTTGTGAAACAGCAGCTATTTTTGTTGCTGTTGTTAAGATTATTTAATGTGACCTGTTAAATGAGCACTGAATCTTAACTATTTCACTGGAATCTTGAGCATTCAAATTATCATTGAAGTATTAGTGAAAAAGACTTGGCAATATTTCTGAAGTGTTTAGAAATAAGCATATAGAAGGTGTGACAATAGTTTTAAAGACATTGACGACTTCTGTAACGTTGCTAAGAAGAATAGGTTGGGAAAACAGAATTTAGCGAAAAATAATACAGGGCCCTAAAACACAAATGTGGAGCCCTGGTGCGCAGTGGTTAAGCGTTTGGATGCCAACCAAAAGGTCGGCAGTTCAAATCCACCAGCCGCTCCTTGGAAACCCTGTGGAGCAGCTCTACTCTGTCCTATAGGGTCTCTATGAGTCAGAATTGACTTGGTGACAATGGGTTTAAAAAACAAATATTTCTCCCTTCATTTCTAGTCACCCTCTTTCTCCAAAGATATTCTCATTAGCTCCAATTGTTAGGCTACTATATTGTCTTTATTAGGCACTGCATCTTCACTAGCATTAAAATTATATTAATCACACACACACATACAAATACAAGTTTCTAAGACCAAATATTCAAAATGTGAGCATTCTACTAAAACATTAGAACATTTTCTCCTTCTTGAACCATGTCTCCTTATACCTTCATCTAGACTTTATTAAAGACCACAGCCTTCAGTATGGATTATATCTCAACATAAAGAAAACAAAAATCCTCACAACTGGACCAATAAGCAGCATCCTGATGAATGGAGAAAACTGAAGTTGTCAAGCATTTCATTTCACTTGGATCCACAATCAACATCCATGGAAGCAGCAGTCAAGAAATCAAACTACGTATTGCATCCGGCAAATCTGCAGCAAAAGACCTCTCTAAAGTGTTCAAAAGCAAAGATGCTGCCTTGAAGACTAAGGTGCACCTGACCTAAGCCATGATATTTTCAATCACCTTATATGCATGCAAAAGCTGGACATGAATAAGGAAGACCGAAGAAGAATTGATGTCTTTGAATTATGGTGTTGGGGAAGAAGATTGACTATACCATGGACTGCCAGAAGAATGAACAAGTCTGTCTTAGAAGAAGTACAGCCAGAATGCTCCTTAGACTCGAGATTAGTGAGACTTTGTCTCGCTTACTTTGGACATGTTATCAGGAGGGAGAAGTCCCTGGAGCAGGACATCATGGTTGGTAAAGTAGAGCGTCAGCAAAAAAGAGGAAGACCCTCAAGGAGATGGATGAATACAGTGGCTGCAACAATGGGCTCAAACACAGCAACAATTGTGAGGATTGCTCAGGACCGGGCGGTGTTTCATTCTGTTGTACACAGGGTCACTTTGAGTCAGAACCGACTAGACAGCAACAACAACAATAACAATTCTATCTCTTGCTGAGAGGGGAGAATTGAAGTCCTCAACTATAAATGGTAATGTGTCTATTTCTCCTTTCAGTTTTTGCTTCATTTATTTTGAAGCTCTTTTTTTTTTTTTTTGGTACATACATATTTATGATTATTATGTCTTCCAAAACAACCATTGCCACTGAGTTGATTCCAACTCGTAGAGACTCTATAGGACAGAGTAGAACTGCCCTGTAGGGTTTCCAAAGAGTGGCTGGTGGATTCGAACTGCCAACCTTTTGGCTAGGTCAGCAGTCAAGCTTTTAACCACTATGCCACCAGGGCTCCAATTATGACTTCAGGGTGAATTAATTATTTTATCACTTTATAATGTCTTTTTTGATCTCTGGTAATTCTCTTTGCTCTGACGTCTACTCCATCTCATATTAATATAGCCAGTGTTGCTCTTCTTTTTTAAAAATTAATGCCTGTATGGCACATTGCTTTCCTTTTTGTTTTTTTCTCCATTCAATCTACCTATGTCATTGGAATTGAGTTATTGTTCTTGTAAATAGCATATATTTTGGTCATGTATTTTTATTTACTATGCCAATTTCTGCCTTTTAATTGATGTACATTTACATTTAAGGTAATTATTAATATATTAGGGCTTAAGTCTGTCATTTTACAGTTTGTTTTCTATTTGTTTTCCCTGTTTCTTGTTCCTCTGTTCCTCTTTACTTCCTGTGGGTATGCTTTTTAGGATTCCTTCTTGATTTATTATAGTATTGTTTTAAGTGTATCTCTATGTATGGTTTTCACAGTGATTTCTCTGGGTATGACAATATACATATGTGACTTCTCACAATCTATTGGTACCAATATTTCACTACTCCGCACGATGTGTAGACACCCTACTTTCATTTCAGTCCATTTACCTTCTCCATTTTTGTCTTGAGTATCACATCGTGTTATAATTTTTGTTCCAGTAATCCAATATGATTTAAAAACTCATGAGGAAAAGATAGTCTTATTTTAGATACTCATATTTCTGCTCTTTCCATTTTTTATTTTTTCTTTCCAAAGCTCCAAGATTCTTTCCTTTATCATTTCCTTTTTTGTTAAAGAACTTTGTCTAATCTGAGAGTGTAGGGCTGCTAGCAATAAATTCTTTTTAGATTTCCTTCATCTAAGAATGTCTTTATATTCCTTCGTTACTGAAGGATAGCTGTCAGTACAGAAATTTTGACTGAGAATTCTTTTCCTTCAGCACTTGAAAAATGACGTGCCCCTTCTTTCTAGTCTGAATGGTTTAAGATGAGAAATCCACTGTCATTTGAATTGGTGTTCCTCTATAGGTAATATGTCTTTTGTCTCTAATGGCTTTCAAGAGTTTTTTCTTTGTCTTTAGTTTCCACAATTTTAATTCTGATACATCTTGGTCTGAATTCCTTTGGGTTTATCCTGTTTGGGTTTTGTTTAGCTTCTGGAATCTATAGATTTATGTCTTTTGCAAAATCTGGAAAGTTTTCAGCTCTTGTTTTTTCAATAGTTTCTCCGTCTCATATTCTTCCTCTCTGGGATTCCAATGAAATGAACTTGGATTTTGTTATTGTCTCACATTTTCTTCAGGATTTTTTTTTCCAGTCTACTTTTCTCTCTGTTGTTCAGACTGGGTGATTTCTATTTCCTCTGTCCTGAACTTCAGTGATTCTATCCTTTGTCATCCCCACTCTACTACTGATCCCATTCAGCAAGTTTTTATTTCTGTTACCATATTTTTCAGTTCTGTTATTTCCATTGGTTATTTTTTGTATTTCTTTGATGAAATATTCTATTTCTTTCAGGTATTTCAAAACGATATGTAATTTATTGATGAAGCATTTTTATGATAGCTGTATTTAAATCCTTGTCAAATAATTCCAACATCTGATTCATCTTGGTGGTGATGTCATTTGATTGTCTTTCTTCATTCATGTTATGATTTTTCTGGTTCTTGGCATGACAGGTGATTTTTCATTTTATCCTGGACATTATGATTATTATTTTATGAGTCCCTGGGTGTCCTATTTAAATTCTTTATTTTTAGAAGTGAGTCACCTAGTTTAGGTTTAGCACACAGGTCCTGGCCTTCTTTTGCAGGTTTTGGTTCCAAAGACAATTTAATTTTAAGAGCTTTTGTGGCACATTTTGGTTTGCTTGGTTTATCTCCTGCCTTTGGGTCTCTTACTGGACACTGTTATTTCTGCTTGAGGGAACAAAAGGAGCTTCTCAAACCTGGACCATCTGGTACCTCTGGGTGAGTGAATGAAGTTTCTATCTTTGGAAAGAACAGGTTCCCTGGGCTAGGCACTTGTTGTGGTGGGATGCTCCTTGTTGTTGCCACTTGGCCACTTCTTGTCTCTTGGTGGAGGAGAGGAGTCCCAAGTCAGCAGGAAAGGCATCTGCTTCCTGATGGATTATTTCCATGAGCCTCCTGGTCTACCTTCCACGCCAGTTATGCTGGGCTCACCTGGTGTTGTCAGTGGGACCTCCCTTCAATAGGGCTATGAAAGAGCCCACCTGGCACACAGTCTGCTGATAGAATAAGGTTTGGGGGATGCCGGACTTGAGTCATCTTCCTCTCTTCAGTGGGGAGTTGTAAGATGTTTGTCACTATTGTCGTTACTCTACTCCTGGGGCCCAAAACTACTCTACCTTCCTCTTTACACCTTGCAGAATTTCTCCCTGGTTGTCTCTTGTGTTATTTACAGGGCTTATAGTTGTATTTAGTGGGGAGGAGAAGGGAGAAATTAGTCTATGCCATCTTTCTCAAACCTAGAACCCTACAGCATGTTTAAAGTTTCTTAACATTTCATTCAGACCTTGGGGGATAAGGAGGTAAATTTTGAATTAGTAAATTTTATTACTCCCTGAAATTTTGATGAGAAGAATTTAAAATTCGTAGCTAACTTAAGACATTGAAACCTGTAAAGCCTAGTACGTAGTATGAACTCAACAAGTGTTTGTTACTAATATTATTTCTGTAGGGTTTTATGATTCATTTTCTCTTCTTTCTAGTGTGAATAGCTGAAAGTCAGCCGTAAGGTCAAGGAGTCACAGTTCTGTAGCTGTTCCTTTTTGTGCCAATTAGTTTTACTTTGTCTTAAGGTCAAAAACCTACAGTCCTAATCTCTGTCAGCCTCATGGAAATGTGTAACAAGGGAATGGAGGAAAAGAACTCAGATTCATGCCAATTTAGAGCGGGAAAAGAACTGTACTGGCAGTCAGAAAGGCTTGAATTCAGATCTTGACATTGAGTAACACTGGCTATGATGGTTAAGGTTGTGTGTCAGCTTGACTGGGCCATGATTCTCAGCACATTGACAGTTATGTAATGATGTAGTCATTCTCCATTTAACGATCTGATGTGGTCATCCTCCATTTGTGATCTGATGTAATCATCCTCCATTGCACAAGGTAGGGTTAAGTAAACTCTCAAACACAGTCTTGGTTAGGCCTAGGCTACCCTAATTTTTGTGTAATACCAGTTTTTGCATAACAACCTGGTCTTTAGGACCTAACCGTGCTGATGAGTGAGGGGTGGGTGTAATAATTTAGGTAAAATGTCTTACACATAGTAGGTACTAAGTCATACTTGTGTTGTTGTGTTGATTACCATGATGGTAGACATACCCTCGGGTATGTTGTCATCCTGCTTAGTTGTTATATAGGGCAATGACTTTCTGTATCCCTATCTGTAATTCCTCTTAGCAATAGAGACTTACTGGTGGGAAAACTAATTTATATTTTAAACAGCTTTCAGTGTTTTAAGTTTAGTGAAAGTGCTACTTGATAATAACGAAGAAAAACTCATGATCAGCATATTAAAATTTCTGAATTTTTTCATTGTGTCTAACTTGGAGAGTTTAATATTTTTAACAATATAGAAAAAAAGAAACTGATTCTCATAAAAAGATAGAATCTTCTTAAGTATGGCAGAAATGGGTGATGTTTAAAGATTATTTCTGGGATGAGTAAGCAAATATACTTCTGTTCTTATATTACAGTAATGGTTTATTAGACAAGGCATGCATGTATGAATCGATTTTTCATCTTGAGGATGCAAAATATTCAGAGATTGCTTCTAGACTAATATGATGCCAGAAGTATTTGCAGTTCTGTACTGACAATAAAATTAATCAAAATAACTTGAATTAAATAAGTAACTATACAAATCTGTTTCCATAAACTGAAAAATACTGTGTAAGATACTGTGTAAGAGTAATGTATTATTATCAATCAACTAACTCTTGATATTCATAAATGATACCAAACTATGACATGGGTTGAAGCCCTATGCGAAAAGATTATGCCTTAGTGATTTAACAGAAGTAAGCATAGGGATGTTTTTGCTACACTTCTGCTGCCAATTGTCCTATAATATCCTCAAATGTTAAGCTTCTTAACACTTGTGGGAAACCACTACGTAAAATATTTGGTGCACTTTACCTTTTACTCAACGTTTTGGACTTTGGAGGAAACAATCCTGGCCAAACCTAAGCTCCTAATTTATAATACTTGCCCTTTTCAACAGTAAACTTTTAGAAGGCGGATTTGTTCATTTGTTCTCATTGTCAAGAAAAGATACAGAATTTCTCTTGCATCACAAATACTTCATCAGCAAGAAATGGCTGAATTTCCTGTTTGTTGTCATTATGACAAGCTTTATATATTTATGTTTGCAGCATCTAAGAGGTTACTCTTCATTGGTTCAATCCACGCCACCAGCAGACAACGTTATCAACTCATTACCTACATTTATGTAATTTCTAGTTAATTCACTGTTAATATCTCAATTAGGTATTTCATCATAGCTTTAAATGCAGTTAAAACATTTTTGTTTTCTTAACCAGAACTTGGACATAAAATCACATTTCTAAGTTTATGAGCAACTATTTGGTGGCGATACACACGTTAACACTGGGATTCTGGTCTGTGTTTGTATCTTTGGCATTGTAGCATTGTAACATTGTAAATTTGTTGTCTGGTGCTCACTTTGGCCTTTAAACCGTTCATTTGTACTGTGAGTTAGATTATGTGCTTCTAACTGCCAGTTAGCTGAATGCATTTCAAGTCAATTTACTAAAATAGTCACTGTTAAGCGGTATATTTGGACAGAGTTGACACCTTTGACATTTTCTAAAATGGCAAAAATAACTGTATTTAAGGATATGATTTATGAACACTGTGTGCCTACAGAACTTCCATCTGATTAGGATTTTCCGTGTAGCTGCTGAAACTCTTTCCACAAACTGCTGAAAGGATAGCTAATTAGTGCTCTGTGCTCAGATATTCAACACACACACGCAAACACAGAACATGCAAAAACACACGAAAACGTAATAGCTATCCAAAAACTATGATCACTGTTGCTTCTTGGAACGGCCTTTGTCTTATGAGAGGAGGACAGTCGGGACCACAGCGGAGGAAGGGAGAGTAAGAAAGAGGGAGTAAGATTGATAATATGGAGCTGCTTTTATGAAACACCAATTCTCTGGTATAAATAAGAAAAGCAACTTGCAATGATTAAAAAGTATTTTGAACCCTTAGATGTCTTCTAGATTGCTGGCCTCTATTAAAAACTTCTTAAAATAATAGATAGGTTTAATTCCTCAAGCAAAAGAAAAATTATATCATCTGAAAGATTTTCCATATTTATTATATAGATGTGACTTGACTACAGGGGGAAAAAAAAAAAAGACCCAAATCTCTTGTATTGCAAGTTTTAAATGTACCAGGCTAAGGTTTACTTAATTAGAACCTCGAGGCAATAAAGGAGCCCTTTTTAAAATTCTGCGATTCTTAATATGCTAAATAATGCAAAGCTTCGACTCTTCAAGCATGAGACACACATCTGGCAGCTTAACATTTAAATTACAGGGGGAAAAGAACCCTCACTTCACTAGTAATTTTCTCAAAGAAAAGAATAGGAAATGTATTACAACTACATTTAATTTCTTTTTAGATTTCCATCCTGTCTAATTGCAGGCATTTTTCTCTGTTCTTTTTATTTATATTTTTATACAGATTTTCTATACATTTTACTGACCTTTAATTTGAGATGTTTCTTGCTGTGAGGGCTCTTGAAAAATTATGGCGTATTTTACTTAGCAAATTGTTTTGAGAAATCTATCTGATCTCAAGTAGTAAAGACAATTTTATAGAAAATAAAGGGAAATGAACGTTCAGAGAGTCACAAAAATATTACTGACAAAAAGGCGACATTGTTCAATTAGTTCCACTTTCAAGCTTTAAATTTTTAAGTATTAATGTTTTCTCTGCTTTCATGCAAAAGTTATTATTAGCAGCATTCTTTCTTTGTATTTCTCCAAAGGACAGTGTCAGATCTTCGATTAATTTTACAAAGGTCATTTGGGAAAACCATTAAAAACATGCCAAGTAAAAAAGACTAGCACAACACAGGAAAAATGCATTTTATAAACATCTGTTTATATACAGATAGCATACAGTAACATTATACAATTTTCACAAGTGTTTTCCTTTCACACCTCATGCATTATTAAAAATATGATTGTTCCATTTATTTTTTCTGGGTGATACCAGCTGACACATTTCAAAGGCATCAGCGGGATAATGTGATTTGTAAATATTTCACCTTTTTTTTTAATGTAAGAGGATCTTGTGGTTAAATTGAGTAGTAGTTGTGTAAAATAAAGTGGACTTTCAAAATAATTAATCTAATTTGTATTACTAGCACATAGCATGAGGATTAGCGTCCATGGCAAATTCTTGGGTCTATTTCTATTTTTCAAGTAAAAAAAAAATTTAAACAACTTTGTAACTTCTCATTCCAGTTATGACAGAGCAACTTGTTCATCTCTAAACACAAGAAAATATACTAGGCAACTGTTTTGAGGTATTGACCATCAAGAGACAAGAGACTGTGGTCTTAGTTATCAGTGTTGTGGTAACAAATACCACAAATGGATGGCTTTAACAAACATAAATCAATTTTCTCACAATTGTTTCTGTTGTTGTTAGGTGCTGTCTTTGTCATCTAGTACTGCTCTAACAGAAATACCACAAGTGGATGGTTTTAACAAAGAGAAGTTTACTTCCTTACAGTAAAGTAGGCTAAAAGTCCAAATTCAGGGCGTCAGCTCCAGGGGAAGGCT
>NW_004444265.1:282841-284399 GCF_000243295.1 Trichechus manatus latirostris
AGATATGAATGACAATATTAATCCACTTGAACTGAACACTACACTGAACAGAACATTCTTCTCAAGTGCACACTGAACGTTCATAAGAGAGATCATACGCTGGGCTGTAAATTCTAAAAACATTGCAAAAGAGTGAAATATTACATCATATATTTCTATGTCTACAGCAGGATTAAATTAGAAGTCAATAAAACAAAATATTTGATAAAGCCCAAATGTTTGTAAATTAAATAGTTCACTCCTAAAAAAAATCATCAATCGAAGAAGTCACAAAGGAAATTAGAAAATATTTTGAACTGAAGTATACCACAACCACAACATATCCAAATTTGTGCAATGACGCTAAAGCAGTGTCTAGAGGGAAATTTATAGCTTTAAATTCCTACATTGGAAAATAAAAAAAGTTTTAAAATCAATAACATGTTTCCACCTTAAGATGCTTAGAAAAATAACAGATAAGTAAACCCAAAGTAAGTTGAGAGAAATAAATACTACAGAGAGTAGAAATGAAAATAATAACAAACAATAGAACCTTAAGGATATTTATTGAAAAGATTAATAAAATTTATAAACTCCTAGAAAACCTAATCTAGGTTTTTTTTTTTTTTCTAGAGTGAAAAAAAACACAAATTAACAATATTAGGAATGGAAGAGGAAAGATCACTACAAATGCTACAGAGATTAAAAGCATAGTAAGGAAATATTATGAACATCATTTTGCTAAGACATTTTATAACTTCGATATGAAATAGATGAATTCCTTAAAAAACACTGTCTTAGTCATCTAGTGCTGCCATAACAGAAATGTCACAAGTGGATGGCTTTAACAAACAGAAATTTATTTTCTCACAGTCTAGGAGGCTAGAAGTCCAAATTCAGGGTGCCAGCTCCAGAAGGAGGCTTTCTCTCTCTGTTGTTTCTCGGGGAAGGTCCTTGTCATCAATCTTCCCCTGGATGAGGAGCTTCTCAGTGCAGGGACCTGGTAGTATGAGGTCCCCATGACTCTCTGCTTGCTTCTCTCTTTTATATCTCAAAAGAGCTTGGCTTAAAACACATCCTAATCTTGTAGATTGAGTCCTGCCTCATTAACATAACTGTCACTAATCCCATCTCATTAACATCATAGAGACAGGATTTGCAACAAGTAAGAAAATCACATCAGATGACAAAACAGTGAACAGTCATACAATACTGTTGGAATCATGGCCTAGCCAAGTTGACAGATATTTTGGGGGGACGCAACTCAATCCATGACAAGCGCAATTTAGCATAACTGAATCAAGAAGCAATAGAAAGTCTTAATAGCCTTATTTATTTAAGAATTTGAATTTTTAGTTAACATTTTTCCACAAAGAAAACTGCGGATTCCAACTAGGAAATTCTGTCAAATATTTAAATATTTCTAAATCAACTTCTCTTACAATATAGTTATTGACTCTTAGCTCATTTTATGAAGCTAGCATAACCCTGAAATACAAACCTGTCATAGACATTAAAGAATGTTAGAGACCAATATCTCTCAAGATCAAGAATGTAAAAATTCTCAAAAAAAATTATC
>NW_004444265.1:285034-294001 GCF_000243295.1 Trichechus manatus latirostris
ATTTACGAATCTGCTGGAATTAATACATCACTTTAGCAGTACTGTAGAATAAAAGATCAATGTAAAACATCAATTCTATTTCCATATACCAGCAACACTCTGAAAATACGAAATTAAAAAAAATGATATTTAAGATGCATCAAACCAGGAGGCCATTAGAAAAAGGGCACCTATAACTAATATGGGTTGTTCCATGAACATCCTATCCCTCTGATCAGAGCCTGTTCACCCACTAGCACATGGAAGGTAGCCCTTATTACTTACAAAAAGAAGAAGACAACATACAACAGGACAAATTCCATGGTGAGCAGCCCCTCTTGCTCAAAAACTGTCTGGCTGGAAAAGATGACTCTTCCAAGCACATCCCACTTTGTATGTGGGTGAGTGACTTAAATGGGACAGTTATATAATAAACCTGTCCCCTTGGCTTCCGGTAGCTGTCGAAGTGGATATAAAGAACTCTTTCATGCATACCCTCCACTTGGCATTGTGGGTGAGAGACACAATGGGAGCCTACTTTCTGCAGGTCTCCCTCTGGCCATGTAGGTCCAATTAGGTGGACTGTAAGCTTACGCTATGCCTGCTCCACCTACACCATAGCTGAAGAGACCATGAGGACCCCCAGCTTCCATTTGCATACCCCAAAGCCCACGTGGCAGGCTATATGGGCAAGCATCAGGCCTCAGAAGGTATAGGATTGGAGGCCTTCTCATGCCTGTTCCCTTCCTGAAACTTGCTGCTCAGGGGATGAATTGGGTGCCCCTAATCATTTACATATGTTTAAGTATAAGCTGATTGTTTCAGGAAGACAAAAGGTACCTTAATTGCTCAGGCTATTTTCAGGAACCATATAGAAAAAAAACACAAACTTAGTTCTTTGCCCCGCACACTCCTACATATTTACCCAAGAGAAATGAGAACATATGTCCTCAAAAAGACTTGGATGTGACTATTCACAGGATCTGTATTCATTACAGTCAAAACTTTGATACACCTGAATATCCATAAATAGATACAGCAATGAGCAAATTTTGATGCTTTTATAAAATGAAATACTACTCAGCAAAAAAAAAAAAAAAATTAATGTACTTCCCAGACATACAATAACATGGATGGATCTACAAATACCGTTCTGAATAAAAGAAGCCAGATGATAAGGTGTAAATGCTATATTATTCCATATATATGAAATTTTAAAACATAATTGAAATTTATAGTAATAGAAATCAGATCAGTGGCTGTCAGTGTGTGTGTGTGTGTGTGTGTGCATGGGGTGTTGGGGAGGGACTGACTGCAGAGGATATGAGGGAATTGTCTGGGGTGATGCAATTGTTTTCTATTTACTAGCGGTGGAAGTTGCACAGGCGCATACGTTTGTCAAAATTTAGCAAAATATACATTTAAAACGTATACATTTTATTGTATGTAAATCGTACTTAAAGTTGATCTTAAAAATAGCAATACTGGTTTCAGTATTCTGGATTTAGCCAGGGGAAATGGCGGGATTTGGGATATCAAACTTTTAAAAGCTACAAGAAATGAGGTAGTCCTTTTCCTTGCCTCTTCCTGCATTCCAACACAAACACTTCCACATTTTCAATTCAATGACAGATTCCATTTTTCATGCTGTGCCACCATTATCACTATTTTCTTTCCAAAATATTCTACCACCACTAATATAAACCTAATGCCCTCTCTAAACATAAATTCCCCTTTCCCCTCCCTCTTACCTTTGAAGCCATTAACAATCTTTGTCTTCTATGTATTTGCTTTTTTCATGTAAGTGAGATCGCATAGTATTTGTCCTTTTCCAACTGACTTATTTACATCGTATGTATTGTAAAAAAGAATATTTTCAACAAAACACTAATTTTTATTTGAACTTATTGTCTTTATTTACAATTCATGAATTGGAAGCGCCTGGTCTGGAAGTTAGACAAGAGCTCCAAAGGACAAGTGGAAGAGACAAGTTAGATAGGTAAAGTTGTATACGAACAAGGAAGTAACATTGGGCATAAAGTCATTTGTTAGTTCTATGTTACTTTCCTTGTATGGCATATTGGTAACTTTTGTAGCCAGGTAATTATACTAGAGCTGAGGCAGCAAATGTGAATTGGTTGACTTAGGTTTCGGCTCCAGGGAAGGTCAGGCATTTACAGAAAATAGAAACTTGGTTAGGTTTCAGTTTGCTGACATGGGGCTTAGCATAAGTGACTCCATTTTGGGCCTGGTATAGTCAAGTTAACAGTATATACCACATTTTGTTTACCCATTCATCTGTTGATGGACATTTTGGTTATTTCCACCTTTTGGCTATTGTGAAAAGTGCCACAGTGAACATTGGTGTACGGGTTTCTGTTTGCATTCCTGCATTCATTTCTTCTGGCTATATCATATACCTAAGATTGGAATTGCTGAGTCATATAATTCTGTGTTCAACTTTTTGAGGACCTACCGAACTATTTTCCACAGTGGGTGCACAGTTTTACATTGCCACAAGTAACGAACGAGGGTTTCAGTTTCTCCCCACCTTGCCAACACTTGTTGACCTTGTGCCCTGCCATTTTGCTGAATTTATTTTATTAGTTCTAATAGTTGATTTGTAGACTCTTTGGGGTTTTATATGTATAGGATCATGTCATCTGCAAAAAGGGATAGTTTTACTTCCTCCTTCCTGATTTGGAGAACTTTTATTTATTTTTTTTTCTAGACTAATAGCTCTGGCTAGGACTTCCAAAATGATGTTAAGTAGCGTGGTGAGAGTAGGCATTCTTGTTTTGTTCCTGATCTTAACGAGAGGGCTCTCAGTCTTCCTCCATTGAATATGGTGTTAGCTGTGGGTGTTTCATGAATGCCTTTTATTATATTGAGGAATTTCCCTTCTGTTCCTATCATATTAAGTATTTTTCATGAAAAGGTATTGAATTTTGTCAAATGCCTCTTCTGCATTGATTGAGATGATCATATGGTCCTTTTCCCTTACTCTATTAATGTGGTGTATTACACTGATTGATTTTCTAATGCTGTACCACCCTTGCATTCCTGGGATAAATTCTTCTTGATTATAGTGTGCAATCCTTTTAATATGGTTTTCTAGTATTTTGTCAAGTATTTTTGCATCTATGTTCTGTAGTTTTCTTTTCTTGTGTCCTTGTCTGGCTTTGGTATCAGGGTAAATGTTCATCTCACAGAATGAGTTAAGAAGTGTTCCCTTCTCTTCTCTTTTTTGGAAAAGTTTAAGCTGGATTGGGGTCACTTCTATGAATGTTTGGTAGAATTCCCCAGTGAAACCATCTGGTCCAGGACTTGCTGTTGCTGTTGTTGGGAGGTTTTCAATTACTGATACATCTCTTCACTTGTTATGGGTCTGTTGAGATCCATTATTGCTTCTTAAGTCAATGTAGGGAGCTTATGTGTTTCAAGGGATTTGTCATTTCTTCTAAGTTACCTAATTTTTTGGTGTACAACTGTTTACAATATTACCTTACACTCCTTTTATTTCTATAGGGTCATTTTTGTTTGTAATTTTATGTTTTTTGCATGTTCTCTCTTTTTTTCTTTGTAAGTCTAGTCAAAGGTTTGTTGATTTTATTGATCTTTCCAGAAAACTAACTTCTGGTTTTGTTGATAGTCTCTATTTTTTTTCTATTTTTGTCCTTGCCTTTTACTGTAAACTTATCATTCGGGCTTAGTGATGAGGTAATTAGCAGTATGAAGGGAGTTGGTGGTGAACAAACAGTTCTTCTGTTTTGTTAGCACCTCTGCCTCAAGTCTTAAATCACTAATTCATATATCCGATTTAGGGTAATAATAACACGATTTTTTTCTATATTTTTTTAATGATTGTTGAAAAGATACACAGAAAAAATTACACCAATTCAACAATTTCTACAAGTACAATACAGTGACATTGATTACGTTTTTCAAATTGTGCAGCCATTCTCACCCTCCTTTTCTGATATGTTCGTCCCCTACTAACTTAGACTCACTGCCCTCTAAGCCTCCTATCTAACCTTTCAAGTTGTTGGTAACAACTGGATCACATATAGTAAGTTCCTTAAAAAAGTACGGTGCTAACTGCAGACACTCTTTGCTAGTTAAACTAGACTATTATTTGGTTTAAAGAGGGCTTCAGGGGATATTTTTGGTTTATGGTTTCAGGATTAAAGATTATCTCAGGGAAGTAGTTTTGGGGAGTCATCTATCCTCCATGGCTTTAGAAACTCTAGAGTCCATGAGAATTGAAATTGTGTTCCCCATATTTTTCCTTTGTGATCAGGACTCTTTTTCAGAATTTTTGATCAAAATATTTAGTAATGGTAGCCAGGCACCATCCCATTCTGGTCTCATGGCAAAGGAAGCAGTTGTTTGTGGAGATAATCAGCCACACATTCCATTTCCTCCTCCTATTCCTGCCTCTTCTTCTTCCTCTATTGCTCCATGCAAATAGAGACAAATTGTTGCATCTGGTACAGCCACTTGCAAGCTTTTAAGACCCCAGACACCATGCACAAACTGGGCGGTAGAACAGAAGTGCTAAAAATGATATTAGGCCAATTAACTGGAATGTCCAATGAGGCTATGATCCTAAATCCCCAAACCAATAAACTAATTCCCATTAGGTATTTTGTTGTACATAAGCAGGCTCAACAGCTACTCTTTTTGTTGTTGCTGCTGTTGTAAAAACAAAAAGAAAAAATATATATGTATATCACACTGCATTTAGCAATTCAACTTATTACAGGTGTACAATTTAGTGACATCAATTACACCAACTGGTTGTGCATCCATTACCCTTCATCAATGTGATTTTTTTGTCACCATAAACAAAAACTCAGTACTCCATAAACAACAACCCCTCATTGACCCTCCCTCACACCCCTGGTAACCACTAATAAACTTTGGTCTCTATACATTTGCCTGTTCTTGTCTTTCTCTATAAGTGAGGTCATATAATATTTGTTCTTTTGTGATTGACTTATTTCATTCAGCCTAACGTCTTCAAGCTCCATCCATGTTGCAGCATGTATCAGGACTTCATTTCCCTTTCTGAATGAGTAGCATTCTATTGTATGTATGTACCACATTTTATTTATCCACTCGTCCACTGATAGGATTTAGGGTCTTTTGGCTATTGTGAATAGTGCCGCAATGAACATTGTAGTATATATGTCTATTTTCATCACTGCTTTCAAGTCCCTTGGGTATATTCCTAGTAGTGAAATTGCTGGGTCATATGATAGTTCTATTTTTAATTGTTTTCCTACATTTTTAAAGGTTTTTCCCTGCTCATAGTTTCCTTTGGGCTAGCACTATAGATTGAGAAAGGAAGGCAGAGCTGGGTTAGGTTATTCTCTCTTTCTGAGTCTTATGCTTTACTCCATCTTCCCCATCTTGCTATTGATCACCTTCGGACCTGATGAGGAGCAGGGGCAGGGGCAGGGGCAGGAGGTAAAAGGCAGACAAGTCCTATTTGTCTAGTGTTGTCATGATCAACTGTTGCCTTCAGATGGCTTGTCAGGTTTATTTATTTGTTTTTGTTTTTTTAAAGCTGACTCCTTCTTTCATCAGGCACTTTTACGCATTCTTTAGACGTACTCTTCTTTTTGTTTGAGGTCTTTTGTTCTGGGTCGCTCTCTAAGGATTCCTTTATTAGTACACTTCTAACTTTAATTCTTATGTATATGACCATGAGTACTGGAAAAACCAAAGAGAAAGTACCCATTAATTGATTGGAGAAGACAGGAGAACACATACACCTTAGGAAGGGGAAAAAAAACAAAAAAACAGAAATGACTGTCAACCCAAGCTAACCAGAAACACACACACACAAGTGAAAAAAAAAAAAGAGGAAATAGAAAAGTAAAATAAATTAGAAAAGGAATAAAATCAAGAATATCACCTTTTTCAATAATAGAAGTCCTCAGTAAAAGACTGTCAAACTTAGTTAAAACAAACAAAAAAAAAAGACAAAAATACCAGTTGTATACTGAAAATGCACATAAAACAATGATAAAGAAAAGTTGAGCACTCAAGGGTGAGTTAAGTGATACCAGAAAATTAAAAGAAAAATAAAGTTGAGAGGCAATGTTAATATAAGGCGAGTTGCCATTTAAGGTTAAAAAAGACCTAAACAGTAAGAGAAGGAGATTATATAATAATAAAAGATATAATTTATGAAAAAGATATAATAGTGATACAACCTGTATGCACAAATAATAGAGTAGCTGAATATAAAATCTAACAATATTTTTATATATGCTAGGGAATATATAGGAGTCCTGGTGGCTTAGTGGTTTTGAGCTTGGCTGCTAACCAAAAGGCTGGCAGTTTAAATTCACCAGTTGCCCTTGGAAACCTTATGATACAGTTCCATTCTTCCTATAGGGTTGCTATGAGTCGGAATTGACTCGACCACCATGGGCTTTTTTTTTTTTTAATCCCTGGGTGGCATAAATTGTTAAGCACTCAACTACTAGCCAAAAGGTTTGCAGTTCAATTCACTCAGCGGTGCCTCGAAAGACAGGCCTGAACATCTGCTTTCAAAAGGTCAGAATTCTATGGAGCAGTTCTATTCTGCACACATGGTGTCACCATGAGTTGGAATCCACTCTACGGCAAATAACAACAACAACAGGGGAAATATACAAAATAACAATACAGAGGCCATCATCCCTGATCGTAATCTAATTATGTTATAAATTAATCATTCTAAGGTGAGTTCTTTGGAAAAGTCAATCTTCAAATTCATATGCAATTGCAAACCCAAAACCCATCGCCACTGAGTCAATTCCAACCCATAACGACCCTGTAGGACAGAGGAGAACTGCCCCATAGGGTTTCCAAGAAGCAGCTGGTGGATTTGAACTGCTGACCTTTTGGTTAGCAGCTGAGCTCATAACCACTGCGCCACCGGGGTTCCATGCGATTGCAAGGGGCCCTGAATAGTCAAAACAATCTTGATAAAAAAGAACATAGTTGAGGACTCACACTTCCTGATTTCATAACATATTACAAAGCTACAGTAACAGAGACACTATAGAATGGTATAAGGGTAAACATACAGATCAATGGAATAGAATTAAGAGTCTAGAAATAAACCCGTATATCTACGGCCACTTGATTTTCTACAAGAGTGTCAAGTCCATTCAATTGGAAAAAAATAGTCTCTTCAACAAACGGTACTGGGACAACTGAATTGCCACATGCAGAAAATGAAGTTGGATCCCTACCTCATACCATATATGGAAAATTAACTCAAAATAGATCAATGACATAAATGAAAGAGTTGAAACAATAAAACCCTTAGATAAGAATATAGAGAAAAATCTTTATGGCTTTGGATTTGTCAGTGATTTCTTATATATGACACCACAAGCACTGGTGACATAAGAAAAAATAGGAAAATTGAGCTGCATCAAAATTTAAAACTTTGGTGCATCAAAGGTATTATCAAGAGAATAGAAAGCCAACCTATAGAGTGGGATAAAATGCATGAAAATCATATACCTCATAAGTATTTAATATCCAGAATACATAAAATAAAAAAAACCCCAAAACTCTTATAATTCAACAATGAAAACACAACCCAATTAAAAAACGAGCCAGGATTTGAATAGATATTTCTCCAAACAAGCTGTATGAAGGGCTCACAAATACATGAAAAGATGCTCAACATCATTAGTAATTAGGGAAAATGTAAATCAAGACCACAATGAGCTACTACTACACACCCTACTAGGATGATTACAATAAAATACATAAATAAATAAACAAACAAAACTTAAAAAGAAATCAAGAAGTACTGGTGAAGTTGTGGAGAAAGCAGGAATTCTCGTACATTGTTGGCCACTGTGGAAAACATTTTGGTGGTTCTTCAAAAAGTTAAATACAGAATTACCACACAATTGAGAAATTCCACTCCTAAGTATACAGCAAAAGAATTGAAAACAGGGACCCCAAAACTACATGTACACACATGTTCACAGCAGCACTATTCGTATAATAGCCAAAAAGTGGAAACAACCCAAGTGTCCACCAATGGATGAAACGATAAAGAAAATGTGGTATATACATACAATGGAATATTATTCAGCCATAAAAACAAATGAAGTCCTGATACATGCTACAACCTGGATGTACACCCAAAACATTATGCTAAGTGAAAGAAGCCAGATATAAGGTCACATATGATTCCATTTCTATGAAATAATCAGAATGGATAAATCCATAGAGACAGAACACGGATTGGTGGTTGCCACGGGATGGGAAGGTGAGAATGGGGAAAGACTGCTTAATGAGTAAGGGATTTTACTTTGAAGGGATGGAAGTGCTTAGAAACTCAATAGAGGTGGTGGTCGCGCAACATTGTAAATGTACTAAATGCCACTGAATTGTTCACTTTAAAATAGTTAATTTTCTGTTATGTGAATTTCACCTAAATACGTTATTATTAAAAAATTAGCTACTGAAGGCAGGAATTTGGAGAAATATGTTCTTTTATATATTGCTAGTGGAAATGTGTATTAATTTTTTTTTTGAAAATCAATCAGGCAACATCTATTAACATTAAAAATACACAAACTCTTTGACCCAGCAATCCCACCCTGAAAATCTATCCATGGGAATAAAAGCATCAGTAATCAGTATCCATGAATATAGGTACAAACAGTTTAGTTGGAATAGACTTGATGGCAAAGGGTGGGTAATATTTTTCGTAGAGAAAGAAAAAAAAAGAAGTCAAAGCAAAGCAGATGTTCATCTGTAGTTGTTGTTAGGAGTTAGTTGTCTAGTCCATTCTGACTCATAGTGACCCTGTGTAGAACAGAATGAAACACTTCATGGTCCTTCATCATCCTCACAATTGTTTCTATGTTGGATCCCATTGTTGCAGCCACTGTATCAATCCATCTTGTTGAGATTCTTCCTCTTTTTCACTGACCCTCTATTTTACCAAGCATGATGACC
>NW_004444265.1:294200-298138 GCF_000243295.1 Trichechus manatus latirostris
TCAATGGGATAGTGCTGAGTAGGGAGCATACGCAATATGAATTTCTTTTTTTGTGTGTAAAAATGGCAAAGTCCCTCTGTAAGTATATATGCCCATATGTTCATATATATTTGAGTGTGTATATGGTTATATGAGCATGAAGAAAATAAAATGGGTTACCTGGGACAAGTGGAATGAAGAGATGTTAGAGGAGTATGCTGTTATTAGCTGCCATCGATTGGGTCAGTACTTAACACATGGTGACACATAACACAATGCGACAAAAAGCTGCCTAGTCCTGCATTGTCACCATGACCCGTTGTGGATGGAACCTTTGTGAGCCACAGGGTTTTCATTGCCTGATGTTTGGCGGTAGATCTCTAGGTTTTTCTTCCTAGTCTGTCTTAGTCTGGAAACTCCAGCAAGCCTCCACTGACGGGTGGTAGGAGCCACAGGGTGCACTGGCTGTGAAAAGAACCTGAGCTTCCTGCATGGAAGGTGAGAATTTTTCTCCTGAACCACCAATGCCTCATTTAGGAGAGTACAGAAATGGAAGTCACGAAGGGGGATTAAAAGGAAAAAAGACCATTTTAAGAAAAAGATATATATATTTGTATAACTTGTAGGGCTGACCATAATTTCTTATTACACATAAAAAACAAGTTGTGGACAAAAGTGTATGGTGTAATTCTATTTCAGTTAAAAAATTCTCATATATCTGTCCGTCTGTCTGTCTCTCTACCTGTATATGTGGAGGTAGGAAGTGAGGAAGGCTCAAGCCAGCATTATAGAATTATAGCTGGGGGGAGGAGGGAGTGGCTATACAAGCTATTTTACAAGAGAACACAGCAACTGATCAGATGTAGATGAAAACAGAAGGAAATTCATGAAAGATAAGAGAGGTTTGGAGCCTGGGTGACTTGGAAAATGGCAGTAGAGCGAAAAGAAACGGGAAACACAAGGAGGGATGAAGGTAAATCCTGTCTGCATGCGTGAGCCTGGTGAGCTAGGGGGACTCCTGCATGTCATGAGCGGAAATGCAAGCGCGAAAGAAAATCATGCATGAACTCCTCGTGCACAAACACCGCCAGGTCTTTATTTACTGTCTGTCGATGTGCAGTTTATTTAACTATTTAGTATGGAAAGATCTTCTCAGCTTGTAAGCAAAAGGAGGTACACATGACTACATAAAGTTAAAATCTACTTATTACACATACACACACACACATACTCCTCCGTAATGAAATGAAAAGTCATACTGCAAACCAAAAAAAATTTTGAACACTTATAGCACAAAAAAGGTTAATATCTTTAATATGTTAAAAGAACTTAAAACCAAAATGGAAACTTAAATATTCTAACTGAAAAAAAAAAAAATGGGGAAATGGCATGGGCAGATAATTTACAGTATAAAAAGTATAAATGCTTGGCAAACATGAAAAAATTAAAATTTATTAGAATCACAGGATTATAAATGAAAAGCACAAATATTATTATTTTCCCACCAAATAGGAAAAAAATGAAAAATATGGGGACAGCTGGTTTTGGCAAGTATGTAAATAATCAGATATTTTCATACATTGCTTGTTGGCAGTTTGAGCTTTGATAATTTCTTTTGCAATACAATGGCAAGAATCATAAGTGTTTGATTAAGTATTCTTGATCCTAGACACTCATTTTAAGAAAATGAGCACAGATGAACTTCAAGATTTTTGTAAAATTTGTTCAGCATGATATAAATATCCATCCAAATGGGGCTAGTTAAATAAAACCATATGATGCAGTGATTAAAAATCAATCTTTAGGGAATATTTAATAAGAAGTAGGAAATATAATATGTCAAATGTGTAAAAAATAAGCAAACTGCAAATCTGGTATGATCACAATTTGGTAAAAATGTATTATATACACATTAATATAATGCATAGAAAATTATTAAATAGTGTATATGATAATTATCATATAATATGTATATTAATAAGTATTACCTAATGTATATATATAATTATTATATACAAAAAAAATCACTATATAAAAACAAAAACAAAAAAACCATTGCTGTTGAGTCAATTCTGACTCATAGTGGCCCTACAGAACGAAGTAGAACTGCCTCATAGGGTTTCCAAGGAGCACCTGGTGGATTCAAATGGCCAACCTTTTGGTTAGCAGCCGAGCTCTTAACCACCGTGTCACCAGGGCTCCAATTACTGTATAAATGTATATAAATTGGAAGATAGGCTTTGGAGGAAAGAATTCTCCTCCTGTGTTTAGCTACAAGAAAAAAGAAAATGATTTTTACGAGTCTATCTTTTGGACAGGGACTTTATTACCTTAGCATACACAATATCCTTGTAGAACCTAACCACTCTGTTGTTGTTGTTAGCTGCTTTCTAGCCAGCTCTCAACTCATGGCAACCCCATGCACAACAGAACAAAATGCTGCCCAGTGCTGGGTCATCTTCATGATGTGTTATGGATTAGACCATTGTGACCCGTAGGGTTTTCACTGGCTGATTTTAGAAAGTAGATTACCAGCCCTTTCTTCCTAGTCAATCTTAATCTGGAAGCTCTGCTGAAACCTGTTCAGCATCATAGCAATACACAAGCCTCCACTGACGGACGCGTGGTAGCTGCACATGAGGTTCATTGGCCAGGAATTGAACCTGGGTCTCCTGCATGGAAGGCGAGAATTCTACCCCTGAACCACCACAACCCCAACAATAAATCCTGCTAAATCAGAAACTGTGTGTGGTGGGCAGGATTTCTAAAATAGCCTTCCAAAGAGGTCCAAGCCTTAATCCCCAGGCCCTGTATGTTGCACATCAAGAGGGAAGTTATCTGAGTGGATCTGATTTAATCACATGACCTCTGAAATGAAGAGAACTTTCTCAGGTTGCTGGCAAAAGAGGAGACAGAAGGAAAAGTCAGAGAGATTAGAAGCATGAGGACTCAACCTGCTGCTGTTGGCTTGATGGTAAAGGGGATCACCCAGAAAGGGAGAGGAGGAAATGAATTCTGCCAACACCAGTAAGCCTGGAAGAGGACCCTAAGCCCCAAGGAGCACTTTGTCCCTGTAGAATACATTGATTTTCTCCTTGTGAGACTTTAGGCAAAGAAACAAGTTGAACCAGGCTATGCCCAGATTTCTGACCTACAGAAACTGGAAGGTAATAAGTGGGTATTGTTTTAAGCCACAATTTGTGATAGGGCTTTGATCTGTTCATTCTGGTTTGAACCCTGCTGAGAATTTTCATTTCTAACGATTTCTTGCTGAGAATTTGCATTCGTAATAAGCTCCCAGAAAGTTATACATAAGAATCACCTGGGGATCTTATTAAAATGTAGATTACGATTCAGTATATGGAAATGCAATGAACTGGTTCGAAGCTCTGATTGGTGGTACATTTTTCCAGCAGCAGTAAAACTAATGCATTCTTCAATGTTTACCAATGGTTTCATAGCTTCGATAGAGCAGAGGGATTAAATGCATGAGCTTTGAGGCCAAACAGAACTGAATCTAAATATTGGATTTTTCACTAATTAGTTGTTGGATTTGGGGGAAGTTCTTTAACTTTTCTGAGTCTCAGTTTCTAAATCTGTAAAATAGGGTGATAAAAGCTTTCTAATTCTTTTTTGTGTGTGAGAAGTAAACAACATAATATATATGAAGTCCTTAGAAAGCATTAAAAAATGTTTTCTAATATTATTTAATATTTTTATTCTACCTAGCAACTCTGTACTGAGACTAAATTATAAGGCATTAAAAGAAATAATCTATTTAAAATCTAAATAAAAATGTTTTGTCTACCTCCTTCCCTTCTCTTTTCTTTCTCATCTTGATTTTGACCTTATCACTTTCACTACCAAAGAGCTCTTCTGTTTTAGACTCGAAGTACTGAAGTTCTTCCAAAGGTTTATATGACCTTACCTCAACAAACTGAAGGGCAAGCCTTCTCACA
>NW_004444265.1:299907-301358 GCF_000243295.1 Trichechus manatus latirostris
GTCCCTCAGGGAGTTTTGATATGTCTATGAAGCTTCCATGATCTTGCCTTGGTCAAGCTGTACTGAGTTTCCCAGGATTGTGTACTGTCTTAACCCTTCGCCAAAGTCACCACTTATCTAGAGACATTTTTGGTTGTCACAACTTGGGGAGGTGGAAGGTGCTACTGGCATCTGAAGGGTAGAGGCCAGGGATGATGCTAAACATCCCACAAAGCACAGGACAGCTCCTCCCTCCACACCCAGCCCCCAAAGGAATTATCTATTTCAAAATGTCAACAGTATCTCTGTTGATCAACAGTGCCTCTGTTGAGAATTGCTGATATAGAACAAGTTATGTAAGATAGAAGAAAAGCAGTTTAGGTGGGTGCAGGCAGAACACAGAACCCTAAAATCTCAAGGTTTTATTTGGAAAAATTGATGTGAGGTGCACAAGAGTTGCTTTGAAAAGTTGATTCCAGAAACATAAGTGAAGATAGAGAATCCGAACAAGGATGAGGGCAGGAAAGCAGAGCAGACACAGCAGCTGCTTGTAAATTGCATTCCCACTGTGTGGCCAATGGTAGAATTCTCCTTCAAGTTTATAGACTGACTGAATTAAAACTAGGGGCATAGAACAGCTTGGAGCCTCTTTAAAATTCTTTCTTTTACTTACTTTTCTCAGGCCTTCTACAGGCCATTAGATTTTAGCAGTGTAAGGTTATGTATTCTCTTAAGTGAAAATCTGTAATATAAATTCTTCCACCTTTTGTTTTCAAAACCCTAGGGAGTATTGCTAATAAAATTGGTCCCTGCCCTATGGACTGTGATCTCAATCTATTAAAAGACTATGAATTGTACTATAAGGTAAGATGAAGGCTGTCCAAGCTGACTTTGGAAAGACCATGAAAACAGCAACCCTTGAGTATTAACTATGATTTCTTAAAGTATATTTCCAGGTAGAAATTAATTTGGTCTTCAAAGCAGGTTTTGAAGCGCTTGACATGCAAAAGCAGCTGATGTGTGTGAAATCAACAATGCCAATAAACTTTTTATTACATCCGAATCAGACTTCTTTAAGCTGTTGAAGACTTCAGTTAAGTTAAGAAGTCTACGAGACTCTTTCCAGCTTGGGCAGGGGTAATTAGAAAATGTGTTGATTTTGTTATGTTTCAGTGATTTATTTGACATGGTCACGGCTGCCATGAAGTCTATCCAGAAATTCTCTTGACAAATTGATATAAATTATGTAGCATGGGTTCCAAAATGTTGTTTAAATTAATTTTACTGATCTTACTGGATTCAGCTTTTAGATAATCATCTCCAAAATCTATATCTACCTTGACCAAGTGACTTTAAGTTATAAGTCTTTTGAAACTTCAATTTGGCTTGATTGGAGAATTCAGTAAAAGGTTTCCCCACCTTTCAGAAACAAATTATCTGAATCACTGTCTTAACTCTCCACTGTCCTAACT
>NW_004444265.1:302443-303586 GCF_000243295.1 Trichechus manatus latirostris
TTTTTATCAAATTCTGCAGCCTGAAATTGATCAAACATGCAACTAAAATTCACTGAAAATTACGGTGATTGGAATGTGAAAATTGGAAACGAAGAAGAAGGATCAGTAATTGGAAAATATGGCCTTTGTTATAGAAATGAAGCTGGAGATTGAATGATAGAATTTTGCAAGACCAACCACCTATTCATTGCAAATACTTTTTTTTTTTTAATTATAATTTAGATGAAGGTTTATAAAACAAACTAGCTTCTCATTATACCATTAGTACACATATTGTTCTGTGACATTGATTAACAACCCCACGACATGTCAACACTCTCTCGAGCTTGGGTTCCCTATTACCAGCTTTCCTGTCCCCTCCTGCCTTCTAGTCCTTGCCCCTGGGCTGGTGTGTTCAGTTAGTCTCATTTTGTTTTATGGGCCTGTCTAATCTTTGAGTGAAGGGTGAACCTCAGGAGTGACTTCATTACTGAGCTAAAAGTGTCTGGGAGCCATACTCTTGGGGTTTTTCCAGTCTGTGTCAGGCCAGTAAGTCTGGTCTTTTTTGTGAGTTAGAATTTTGTTCTATATTTTTCTCTAGCTCTGTCCAGGATCTTCTATTGTGATCCCTGTCAGAGCAGTCAGTGGTGGTAGCCAGGCACCATCTACTTGTGCTGGACTCAGTCTGGTGGAGGCTGTAGTAGTTGTGGTCCATTAATCCCTTGGACTAAAATTTCCTTTGTGTCTTTGATTTTCTTCATTCTCCCTTGCTCCAGACAGGGTGAAACCAGTGGAGTATCTTAGATGGCTGCTCACAAGCTTTTAAGACCCCAGATGCTACTAACCAAAATAGATTTTGTAGAACATTTTCTTTATAAACTATGTTATGCCAATTGAGCTAGATGTTCCCTGAGACCAGGGTCCCCACAGCCCTCAGCCCAGCAATTCGATCCCTCAGGGAATTTGGATATGTCTATGGAGCTTCCATGACCCTACCTTGGACAAGCTGTGCTGGCTTTCCCAGTACTGTGTACTGTCTTACCCTTCACCAAAGTTACCATTTATCTATTGTCTATTTAGTGTTTTTCTATCCCCACCCCTCCCCACCCTCATAACTCTCAAAGATTATTTCTTTTTGTGTGTAAACCTTTTAATGAGTTTTTA
>NW_004444265.1:311044-311824 GCF_000243295.1 Trichechus manatus latirostris
ATAAAAGTGCCTACTTAAGGGGCAGGGCTGTTTCAAGGGTCACAAATCTGCCAGTTCACAGCTGTAGCAGTTGAAGTTAAACTTCAGATGTTTGCCCTGTTGTACCATGGTAGTGAGGACTAACGCTGTTAAGATGGGTCCCCACAAGTCTATACAGGGGTGTAAGGCACTCAGAGTCTGTGGACCCCTTATACCTGTGCCTAGCAAAGGAGCTGTGCCGACCCTGTGTTCCTGGCTTAGGGGAGTCCATAGCTTATTTATTCCCTCTCCAAGGCCAGGAGAATGGGTCAGGGTGCCTTTTGGGATTTACTTCCAGCCGAGTGGACTCCTGGTGCAGAGCACAGAGGGAGGAGGTAAAAGGGAGAGAGGTTTTTCCCAAATGAGCTTTTCTTTTTTTAATCCCTGTGAAAGGCTGCACACATATATTTATGTTAGCCACTTGGGAGCTACTTTTCACTGGTTCGGAGTGTCCAGGCAGAATCTCTGCTGCCAGGTCTCTCTCGATGTGGAAACTGCTTCCCCAGTGCGCACACAACACAGCTGTTTGCCTGCTTAACTGCGGACTGGAGTGGCTGCAGCTCTGCAGTTTTGCCGCAGCGGCTCTGGTGCTCTTCGCTTCTTCCAAACCGTCTCCCTCTCTCCTATCACTCAGACGGATTCCACAACTTTGCCTTGTTCAGGGCTCCTAGATATTCATATGGAATCAAATCACTTGTTTTTCCAGGTCTTTGTTGTAAGAGTACTATAGGAAGCGTTTAACTACTCTGCCATGTTGGCCAC
>NW_004444265.1:315756-317833 GCF_000243295.1 Trichechus manatus latirostris
GAGCAGAATTAAATGAAATAGAGAATAGAAAAACAAAGTGTTAACAAGATCAAAAGCTGGTTCTTTGAAAAGGTCAACAAAATTGATAAACCATTGGCCAAACTGACAAAAGAAAAACTGGAGAGGAAGCAAATAACCCGTATAAGAAATGAGATGGGTGATATCACAACAGACCCAACAGAAATTAAAAGAATCGTAACAGAATACTATGAAAAATTGTACTTTAACAAATTTGAAAACGTAGAGGAAATGGACAAATTTCTAGAAACGCACTACCTACCTACACTAACACAAACAGAGGTAGAACAACTAAATAAACCCATAACAAAGAAAGAGATTGAAAAGGTAATGAAAAAAACTCCTAACAAAAAAAAAAAAGCCCCGGCCTGGAGGGCTTCACTGGAGAATTCTCCAAACTTTTAGTAGTAATGCCACTACTACTACAGGTATTTCAGAGCATAGAAAAGGATGAAATATTCCCAAACTCATTCTATGAAGCCAGCATAACCCTGATACCAAAACAAGGTAAAGACACCACAAAAAATGAAAATTACAGACAAATATCCCTCATGAACATTGACAAAAAATTTTCAACACAATTCTAGCCAATAGAATTCAGCAACATATCAAAAAAATAATTCACCACGATCAAGTGGGATTTATATCAGGTATGCAGGGATGGTTCAACATAGAAAAACAATCAATGTAATCCATCACATAAATAAAACAAAAGAAAAGAACCACATGATCTTATCAATCAATACAGAAAAGGCATTTGACAAAGTCCAATGCCCATTCAGGAAATAAACTCTCAACAAAATAAGAATAGAGGGAAATTCCTCAATATAATTAAGGGCATTTATACAAAGCCAACAGCCAACATCATCCTAAATGGAGAGACTTATGAAAGCATTCCCTTTGAGAATGGGAACCAGACAAGTATGCCCTTTATCACCACCCTTATTCAACATTGTGCTGGAGGTCCTAGCCAGAGCAATTAGGCTTAGAAAAAGAAATAAAGCGCATCCAGATTTGTAGAGAAGAAGTCAAAGTATCTCTATTTGCAGATGATATGATCTTATACACAGAAAACCCCAAAGAATTCACAAGAAAACTACCGGAACTAATAGAATATTTCAGCAAAGTTTCAGGATACAAGATAAACATACAAAATTCAGTTGGATTCCTTTACACCAACAAAGAGAACTTCGAAAAGGAAATCACCAAATCAATACCATTTACAATAGCTCCTAAGAAGATAAAATACTTAGGAATAAATCTAACCAGAGATGTAAAAGAACTATATAATGAAAACTACAAGACACTACTGCAAGAAGCCAAAAGAGACCTGCATAAGTGCAAAAATGTACCTTGCTCATGGATAGGTAGATTCAACATAGTGAAAATGTCAGTTCTACCAAAAGTGATCTACAGATACTATGCAATCCCGATCCAAATTCCCCTGGCACTTTTTAATAAGATGGAGAAACAAATCACCAACTTCCTATGCAAAGGGAAGAGGCCTCGAATAAGTAAAGCATTACTAAAGAAGAACAAAGTGGGAGACCTCACACTACCTGATTTTAGAACCTATTATACTGCCACAGTAGTCAAAACAGCCTGGTACTAGTACAACTACAGATACGTAGACCAATGGAACATAATTGAGAATCCAGACATAAATTCATCCACCTATGAGCAGCTGATATTTGACAAAGGCCCAAAGTTCATTATTTGGGGGATAGACAGTCTCTTCAACAAATGGTGCTGTCGTAACTGGATATCCAGCAGCAAAAAACTGAAACAAGACCCATAGCTCACACCATGCAGAAAAAGTAACTCAAAATGATCAAAGACTTAAATATAAAATTGAAAATGATAAAGATCATGGAAGAAAAAATAGGGACAACGCTAGGAGCCCTAATACATGGCATAAACATAATACAAACCATACGTAACAATGCACAAGCACCAGAAGAGAGACTAGATAACTGGGAGCTTCTAAAAATCAAACACTTATGCTCATCAAAAAACTTCACCAAGAGTCAAAAGATAACCTACAGACTGGGGAAAAAAT
>NW_004444265.1:317933-325833 GCF_000243295.1 Trichechus manatus latirostris
CTGTCAATTTCTCTTTTCAGTGCTGTTAGAGTTTGTTTTATGTATTTTGGAGCCCTGTCATTGGGTGCATAGATATTTATTATGGTTATGTCTTCATGATGGATTTTCTCTTTGATCATTATATAATGTCCTTTTTTTTCTTTTATGGTGGATTTTGTTTTAAAGTCTATTTTATCTGAGATTAGTATTGCCACTCCTGCTCTTTTTTGGTTGCTGTTTGCTTTATATGTTTTCTCCATCCTTTGATTTTTAATAAATTTATGTCTTTGTTTCTGGTATGTGTCTCTTTCAGATAGTACATTGATGGATCCTGTTTTTTTATTCATTCCATCACTCTCTGTCTCCTTATGGGTGCATTTAGGTCATTTACGTTCAGTGTTATTATTGATAGGTATGAGTTTATTGTTGTCATTTTGTAGTGCTTTTCTTTGTGGTGCTAATTTTTTCTTTATTTCTCTTACTCTCTTGTGCTGTATTCCTTTTCTTTGCAGATTTTTTTTTATTTCTTTTGCTTTTGTAGATTTTTTGTTTACTGAGACTTTATATTTTTCTTCTTTATTTTGATTGGTGGGTTTGTTAACTTTCTTTGTGTTTATCTTGAAATCTACCCTTATCTTTCTAAGTCGGAAACAGTTATTTTTTTTTTTTTAACTTGGTATCACCTTGACTTCCTCTCCATTTGGAAGTTCTATACCTACACTGTTTATCCTCTCTTTTATTGTTCTGACGTTGTTGTCATTTACAGATTAACCTCTGTAGTTCCCTATTGTAAATCTTTTAGTTTTTATTAATCCTTGAGAGTTCATTGCCTAGGTTGGTATCTGACTGATGCAGTCTTGCATCCTAGATTCAGGCTGTTGACTGATATTTTTTTCTCTAATCAAAGGACTCACTTTGGTAATTTTTCTAAGTTTAGTTTGATTTTTACATATTCCTTTAATTTTTGTTTATTGGGAAATGTCCTAATTTCACCATCATATTTGATTGGCAGATTTGCAGGATATATTTATACTTGTTTGGCAGGTTTTTTTTCCCCCAAGGTTTTATATATGTCATCCCATTGCCTTCTTGCTTGCATGGTTTCTGCCAAGTAATCAGAGCTTAGTCTCATTGTTTCCCCTCTGTATGTGACTTTTCATTTTTCTTGAGCTGCTCTCAGGATTCTTTCTAAGTCTTTTGTTTTAGGGAGTGTGATTATGATATACCTTGGTGATTTTCTTTTGGAGTCTATCCTATGTGAGGTTCATTGATCTTCTTGGATGGTCAGCTTTTCATCTTGCATGATATTAGGGAAGTTTCCTGTCAGCAATTCTTCAATTATCCTCTCTGTGTTTTCCATTTTCTCCTCCTGTTCTGAAACTGATCACTTGCAAATTTTTGCTTTTGATGCATCCCACATCATTCTCAAGGTTTCTTCATTTTTCTTCCTCTTTTTCTGATTTTTCCTCAAACAAAGTATTTGTCTTCAGTTTCGCTGACCCTGTCTTCCATTGTTTCAAATCTGCTCCTCAGACGTTTTATGACACTGTCCATTTCTGAAATCTTGTTGTTTATCTTTTGGATTTCGAATTACTGTTTTTGTATGATTTCTTGTGAATTTATTTTGACATTTCTTTCCTGTAGTATTTTCCTGAATTCTTCCATTGTTTTGTCTGTTTTCTATGATTTTATCTGTCTTTTCCATGATTTTGTAAACATTGTCTCATTTTTATCTGCCTTTTCCTTCAACCCTTGAATAGCTTTGAATAGTAAAGATTTGCATTCATTATCCAGTAGTTTCAGTGCCTTTTCTTCTCCCGGAAGGTCATCTGGTGTTTTATTTTGAATGCTTACTGGAACCATCTTGTCCTGTTTTTTATATGTTTTGATATTGTCTGCTGTCTTCAAAACATTCAGTAGTTATTTTCTTCATTTATTTATTATAGTTTTGTTTGTTTTATCTTGCTTTTTTGTTTTATTTTGTTATGTCTGAGAAGATGAGGTAGGTGTTCTTTGTTGTTTGCTTGTCTGTGGGCACAATACTTCTCACCATCTTGTCCAATAAACAGGGCTATGTTGTAGCAGGGCTGGTCCAGCGGAGAGGGTGGGGCTGAGAAGGGTAGTTTGTGGCATGTACCGGGGTCGATATGTCAGGGATGGGGGTAGTGCAAGGCAAGTTCTGGTAGACTGTTCCTGTGCTGTTCGGGGTTGTGATGCTCAGTGCACGGTGCTGATAGGTGCGGCGGGGGGGGGGGTGGGTGGGGGGAGTATTGTGATGTGTGGAGCTAAGTGGATGTGGGGAAGAAGAGAAAGAGGAGCCAAAAAAATAAAAAGTGCTGAGGGAGTCTGTCTTTGGAGTGGTACAGATCTGGAGAAGCCATGTGCTTGTGGCTTTCTGGCCAGGTGGTGAGCCACAGCCCATGAAGAAGGGACAGATATGGCACATGCAGCTAGGGGGGAGGGAGAAAAGAAAGGAAAGAAGGGAGAGAAAACAAGAAACAAGATTTTAAAAAAAAGGAAGGAGAAAGGTGCCCATGGCTACATGGCAGGGAGAAAGGATTGGAGGGAATGTAGAGAAAGAGAAAAAAACAAGGAAAAAAAAAAGAAAAAAGATTCCAGGTGGTTCGGAGGAAGGAAAGGAAAGGAAGTAGACAGAGACAAGAAACCAAGAAGAAAAGGAGAAAGAAGAAAGAAAAAAATACCCCAAGGGAGCCCACCAGAATTGGGTCCCCAGCTGAACAGCACTGCATATCCAGTCCAGAAGGAGCAGAGATGGCACATGGAGCCAGGTGTTCAGGAGAAGACAATGAAGGAAAGCAGAGAGAGACAAGAAACCAGGAAAAAAAAAAGAAGAAAGAAAGTAATAAAAAAAAAATTGCCCCAAGGGAACCCACCAGAAGTGAGTCCCCAGCCAAGTGGCACTGCACAGTCTGTCAAGAAGGAGCAGAGATGGTGCACAGCACCAGGTGTTCAAGAGAAGGGTAAGGAAGGAAGATAGAGGGAGACAAGAAATCGAGAAAAGGAGAAAGAAAAAAAAAAATACCTGAGGGAGCCCACTGGTGTGGTGGCGTGGACTGGGGAAGTGGCTCCCCAGCTGAGTGGCATTGCACAGCCCATCTAGAAAGAGCAGCAATGTCACATGTCAGCAGGTGTTCAGGAGAAAAGAAGAGAAGAATGGTAGAGAGACAAGAATTTGAGCAAAGAAAAAAAACCCAAGGGACCCCTGGTGTGATGACATTGACCAGGGAAGTGGCTCCCCAGAGGCGTGGCACTGCACAGCCTGTCTAGAAGGAGCGGAGATGGCACATGGTGCCAGGTGCTCAGGACAAAAGAAGGGAAGGATGGTAGAGAGAAACAAGAAATTGAGAAAAGAAAAAAAAAAAATCCCCAAGGGAGCCTGCTGACTTGACAGTGTGGAATGGGGAAGTGGCTCCCAAGCTGTGTGGCACTGCACAGCCCATCTAGAAGGGACAGAGATGGCACACAGCAGCAGCTATTCAAGAGACAGGAGAAGAAGGGAAGTAGAGAGAGATGAGAAACCGAGAAATGAAGAAAAAGAAAAAAGAAAAAAAAAAGCTCCCAAGGTTCCCACCGGCATGGCAACATGGACCGAGGAAGTTATTCCCTAGCCAAGTGGCACTTGACAGCCTGTCAGGAAGGAGCAGAGGTGGCACACGGAGCCATGTGTTCAAGAGAAAGGGAGGGAAGTATGTGAGAGAGAGAAAAGAAACCAAAAGAAGCCAAAAAAAGCAGGAACAACAACAAAAAATGGCACTGAAGGAGCTGGCCAGTGTGGGAGGGGTGAATACGAGTGGCACAGAGCTGGCACCTCCCCAGCCCAGCAGCTGCAGCCCACTGGGAAGTGGCAGAAGCCAAACAGGGGAAAGAAGAGTGGGGGATGGGAAAGCATGTATTGCTGGTTACTGGGTGTTCTGTCTCCTGCCAGGAGCTCCGTGAAGCTGCCTTTCCATATTCCTTGTATGCTGATCTCAGTGGCTGAGGAGTCCAAGATGGTGAATCTGTGCTGCAGTAGCTGATATGGGACCTCCATTCCATATCTCTCCTCACTCTCTGCTGTCTGTTTCTTGTTCCATGCGGTGCTTGGTTAAGTTCTTTATCTCTTAATCTGATGCTTAAGGTTCCAGGATTGAAGTTTTGTCTCTGTTTTACTTAGTGTTTTGGGTCTTTGCTGTGGAAAGATGGCATGGTGCTTCTGTCTATAGCACCATGTTGGCTCCGCCTCCACTTATGTATCACAAAATACCTTTTTTAAACAACATAGACGACAACTATACCTTAGACCTCGCTAAATGGAATACACAGGAATCAAATCAACTACATCTGTGGAAACAGATGATGGAAAAGCTCAATATCATCACTCAGAACAAAGCCAGGGGATGACTGTAGATTAGGTCATCTACTGGTCATATGCAAGTTCAAGTTGAAGCTGAAGAAAATTAAAACAAGTTCACAAGAGCCAAAGTAGGACCTTGAGTGTATACCGTCTGAATTTAGAGACCATGTCAAGAATAGATTTGAGGCATTGAACACTAATGACTGAAGACCAGATGAGTTATGGGATGACATCAAGGGCATCATACATGAAGAAAGAGCAAGATCATTAAAAAGACAAGACAGAAAGAAAAGATTAAAATGAACACCAGAAGAGACTCTAAAACTTTCTCTTGAAGGTAGAGTAGCTAAGAGAAAGGAAGAAATGATCACATAAAAGAGATGAACAGAAGATTTCAAAGGGCAGCTTGAGAAGATAAAGTAAACTATTATAATGAAATGTGCAAAGACCTGGAGTTAGAAAACAAAAAGGGAAGAAAATACTTGGCTTTTCTCAAGCCGAAAGAACTGAAGAACATATTCAAGCCTCCAGTTGAAATATTGAAGGATTTTACAGGGTTGTTCTGAGTCAGAATCAACCCATGGCAATGGGTTTGATTTTTTGGTTTATGGGTAAAATACTGAATGATGCAGCAAGCATCAAAAGAAGATAGAAGGAGTACACAGGGCCACTGTACCAAAAATAATTGGTCGACATTCAAATATTTCAAGAGGTAGCATATGATCAAGAACCCATGGTACTGAAGAAAGAAGTCCAAGTTGCACTGAAGGCAATGGTGAAAAACAAGTCTCCGGGAATTGACAGAATACCCACTGAGATGTTTCAACAAACAGATGCAATGCTGGAAGTGCTCACTTGTCTATGCCAAGAAATTTGGAAGGCAGCTACCTGGCCAAATGACTGGAAGAGATCCGTACTTGTGTTCATTCCAAAGAAAGGCAATCCAGCAAAATTCAGATATTCTCGAACAATATCATTAACATCAAATGCAAGTAAAATTTTGCTGAAGATAATTCAAAACAGTTGCAGCAGTATATAGACAGGGAACTGCCAGAAATTCAAACTGGATTCAGAACTAGGGATATCATTACTGATGTCAGATAAATCTGGGTTGAAACCAGAGAATATCAGAAAGATATTTACCTGTGTTTTATTAATTATGCAAAGGCATTCGAGTGCATGGATCATAACAAATTATGGATAGTATTGCGAAGAATGGGAATTCCAGAACACTTAATTGTGCTCATGCAGAACCTGTACATAAACCATAGGCAAATAGTTTATGTATAAGGCACTTTTGTGCATACTTTTTGGGACACTAAAGAAAGAATATGTCCATGGGACTTTTAGAATGTTATTTAACTATTTTTATAAAATTGTCATACCAATTGGTGACCATAAACTTTGTAAAATTTGATGCAGTGGTGATAGGGGATTAGAGTAAAGGTCGGTTGAACACATCAAGGGATACTGTGTGGTTTAATATCAGAAATGGTGTGTGTCGGGGTTATATCATTTCATCATACTTATTCAATCTGTATGCTGAGCAAATAATCCAAGAAGCTGGACTACATGAAGGACAACACTGCATCAGGATTGGATGAAGACTCATTAACAACCTGAGATATGCAGATGACACAACCTTGCTTACTGAAAATGAAGAAGACTTGAGGCACTTACTGATGAAATCAAAGACTACAGACTTCAGTATGGATTACATCCCAACATAAAGAAAACAAAAATATTCACAACTGAGCCAATAAGCAGCATCATGATAAATGGAGAGAAGATTGAAGTTGTTAAGGGTTTCACTTTACTTGGAGTCATAATCAATGCCAATGGAAGCAGCAGTCAAGAAATCAAAGGACAGAGGCAGGGCCAAGATGGCAGAGTAGTCAGACACTTCCGGTGGACCCTCTTACAACAAAGACCTGAAAAAACAAGTGAATTGATTATATATGGCAATCTGGGGGCCCTGAACATCAAAGGCAGAGTTGAGGAACCAGACTGAGTGGCAGGGGGAGGGAGAGATGGTTCAGAAGCAGCAAGGAGTTACCAGACCTGACCCAGCAAGAGCCTGAGCCCTTCAGGCCTGATCAGCTCAGGGGTGAACAGTGAGGCAAGCAAGTGGCGGTGCTCAGGAGGCGTATTTTCCACACCAGGAAAGACCCAGCACCAAAGAGTCTACACGGCCACCCAGCACCAGAGAGTCTACATGGCCACCCAGAACCAGTGAGAAGCAGCCCTGGATTAGCGAAAGATAAGTAATTGCGTCTGGCCTACCACGTGGATCAAACCCCACCCCCCCCACCCCTGGTTAGGGAAAAACCTCTCTCCCATTTACCTCCCCTCTCCCTGCTCTGCACTGGGTCCCAGACCGGCTTCAGCAATTGCTAAGTCCCCTGGGCCGGAAGTAGGATCTTTCACACAGCTGGAGCCATTCTCCCTTCCTTGGAGAGTGAACAAATTAACAAAGAGAAGAAAAAATAAACTGCTGACTCCCTTAAGCCAGGAACCAAGGGTAGGCACAGCTCATGTGCCTAGGCACAAGCATAAGGAGCATAAGGGATCCACGGACTTTGAGGGCCTTTCCCCCTGCAAAGACTTGTGTGGGCCCATCTCAAGAGTGTAGGCTCTCATTACTGCAGTACAACAGGGTATATACCAGAAGTCTAACTTCACCCTGTTTCAGCTGTGAAGTGGCAGGTTTGTGACATTTGACTCTGCTCTGTGCATTAAGCAGGGTCTTCACCTACCCACATCATCAGCCTGAGGACTGGTGGCTCCACCCACACCACCTAGCCACTTTCGATATGGGCCCAACTTATTTGAGGAAAGATCAGATAAAATGATTAAAAAAATAAAGAAACCCTAAGAATTATGTGGGACGCTATCAAAAGGAATTACCTATGAGTGATTAGAGTGCCAGCACAGGGAGGGATAACAGGAAATACAGAGAGAATTGTTGAAGATTTGTTGGCAGAAAACTTCCCTGATATCGTGAAAGATGAAAAGATTTCTATGCAAGATACTCATCAAACCCCACATAAGGTAGATCCCAAAAGAAAGTCACCAAGCTATATTATAATCAAACTTGCCAAAACCAAAGGTAAAGAGAGAATTTTAAGAGCAGCTAGGGATAAACGAAAAGTCGTCTATAAAGGAGACTCAATAAGAATAAGCTGGGACTACTCAGCAGAAACCATGCAGGCAAGAAGGCAATGGGATGACATCTATAAAGAACTGAAGGAAAAAAATTGTCAGCCAAGTATTATATATCCAGCAAAACTGTATCTCAAATATGATGGCCAGATTAGGGCATTTCCAGATAAACATAAGTTTAGGGAATTTGCAAAAACCAAACCAAAATTACAAGAAATACTAAAGGGAGTCCTCTAGTTAGAAAATCAGCAACATCAGATAACAACCCAAGACTAGAACACAAGACAGAGCAACCAGATATCAACCCAGACAGGGAAGTGACAAAAGAAAATCAAAACTAAAGCACTGAAAATAGGGAAAAAGATGTCAATATGTAAAAGATGACAACATTAAAACAAAAAAGAG
>NW_004444265.1:327253-328307 GCF_000243295.1 Trichechus manatus latirostris
TAAACTTAGAAAAATAAGGATAAATATTAAGGTAACCACAAAGGAAACTAACAATCTTACAAGTCAAAATAAAAAACTAGAAAAATATAAAGACTCAGCAAACACAAAATCAACAACAATGAAAAAATGAAAAGAAAATATATAAAGAAATATGACTCAGCACAGAAAATTAAAGGGAACAAAGAAACTGTGAACAACACACAAAAAGACACATCAAACCGACAGATCTAAACTCATACCTATCAATAATTACGCCGAATGTAAATGGACTAAATGCACCAATAAAGAGACAGAGAGTGGCAGATTGGATAAAAAAACACAATCCGTCTGTATGGTGCCTACAAGAGACACACCTTAGACTTAGGAGGATGTAACTATAATAAATATTTACGCACTCAACGACAGGGCTCCAAAATACATAAAACAAACTCTAACAGCTCTGAAAAGAGAGAGAGCTCCACAATAGTAGTAGGAGACTTCAACACACCACTTTCAGTGAAAGACAGAACATCCAGAAAGAAGCTCAAGAAAGATAAGGAATAGCTAAATGCTACAATCAACAAACTTTATCTCGTAGACATATACTGAACACTCCACTCAACAGCAGCCAAGTATACTTTCTTTTCCAAAGCACATAGAACATTCTCCAGAATAGACCACATACTAAACCATAAAACAAGCCTTAACAAAATCCAAAGCATCGAAATATTACCATAAGAGTAGAAATCAATAACAGAAAAAGCAAGGAAAAAAATTCAAACAAGTGGAAACTGAACAACACCTTTTTCAAAAACTACTGGGTTATAGAAGAAATTAAGGATGGAATAAAGATATTCATAGAATCAAACGAGAATGAAAACACATCCTACCTGAACCTTTGGGACACAGCAAAAGAAGTGCTCAGAGGTCAGTTTATAGCAATAAATGCACACATCCAAAAAAAAGAAAGGGCCATAATCAAAACATTAACCCTACAACTGGAACAAGTAGAAAGAGAGCAGCAAAAGTAGCCCTCAGGCACCAGAAGAAAGAAAATAGTAACAATTAGAGCAGA
>NW_004444265.1:328407-359296 GCF_000243295.1 Trichechus manatus latirostris
AAAGTATTAGCCCAAGAGACAGAAAGGGCCACATAAACCAGAGACTTCATCAGCCTAAGACCAGAAGAACTAGATGGTGCCTGGCTACCACCAATGAAGGCTCTGACAGGGAACACAACAGAGAGTCCTGGATGGAGCAGGAAAAATGTGGGGTGCAGAACTCAAATTCTAGTAAGAAGACCAGACTTAATGTTCTGACTGTGACTGGAGGAACCCCGGAAAGCATGGCTCCTGGATTTTCTATCAGCCCAGAACTAAAACAATTTCCAAGGCCAACTCTTCAGACAAGGATTGGACTGGTCTCTGGGACATAAGGTGATACTCGTGAGGAGTGTGCCTCTTAACTCAAGTAGATACAAGAGACTAAACAGGCAGCTTCTGTCCGGAGGTGAGATGGGAAGGCAGAGAGGGTTAGGAGCTGGTTCAATGGACATGGGGTATCAGGGGTAGAAAGGAGGAGTGTGCTGTCACAGTATGGGGAGAGAAATTAGGGTCACTTAACAATATATGTATAAATTTTTGTATGTGAAAAAATAAATGAATAAAAGGAGGTAATGCATTGGAAAAAATCTGCTGCAAAAGGCCTCTTTAAAGTGTTATAAAACAAAGATGCCACTTAGAGGACTAAGGTGTGCCTGACCCCAGTCATTGTATTTTCAATCGCCTCTTATGCATGTAAAACTGAACAGTGAACAAGGAAGATCGAAGAAGAATTAATGCCTTGGAATTACAGTGCTGACGAATAATATTGACTATATGATACACTGTCAGAAGAACATGGAAGAAAAAATAACGACAACGCTAGGAGCCCTAATACATGGCATAAACACAATACAAACCATAGGTAGTAATGCACAAGCACCAGAAGAGAGACTAGATATCTGGGAGCTCCTAAAAATCAAACACTTAAACGCTCATCAAAAGACTTCACCAAGAGTCAAAAGACAACCTACAGACTGGGAAAAAGACCTGGAAGAAGTAAATCCAGAATGCTCCTTGGAAGTGAGGATGGTGGGACTTAGTCTCTTTACTTTGGGCATGTTATCAGGAGGGATCAGTCCCTGGAGAAGGACACTATGCTTGGTAAAGTAGAGGGTCAGCAAAGAAGACCCTCAAGGAGATAAATTGGCACAGTGGCTGCAACAATGAGCTCAAGTATAGCAACAATTGAGAGGATGGCGCCGGACTGGGCAGTATTTCATTCTGTTGTATATAGGATTCCTCTGAGTCGGAACTGACTCAGTGGCACCTAACAACAACAATAACAAGTATGTTTTCTACTCTTCGTTTCTTATACCCTTAATTTAAGTATAGGATATGGAAACCAAGGAAAAATCTGCTTGGAAGGGAAAAAAGGAGGGAAGAAAGCTCTGTCCATTTAGAGAATCCTAAATTTTAGGTAAGGAGCCCCGGTGGCACAGTGGTCAAGCGCTCAGCTTCTAACAGGAAGATCAGAGGCTCCAACCTACCAGCCTCTCCGCAGGAGAAAGAGGTAGCAGTTTGCCTCTGTAAAGATTACAGCCTTGGAAGCCCTAGGGGCAGTTCTACTCTGTCCTATAGGGTCACTATGAGTTGGAATCGACTCGACAGCAATGAGTTTGGTTTTTTTGTTTTATATATTGGGTAAAGTCCTCTGTTGGTGCAATGGTGAAGCTCTTGGCTGCTAACTGAAAGGTTAGCGATTTGAACCCACCAGTGGCTCTGTGGGGGAAAAGGCGTGGTGAGATGCCTCAGTAAAAATTCCCAGCCTAGTGCCTTGGAGTCGACTCTGACCCATCGTGACTGTATTGGACAGAGAAGAACCGCCTGTAGGGTTTCTAGACAGAAATCTTCATGGAAGCAGACTGTCACATCCTTCTCCTCTGGAGCAGCTTGTGGGTGAGAATTTCAGACCTTTTGGTTAGCAGCCCACTGCTTAACCACTGTGCCACCAGAGCTCCTTCTATAAAGAGTACAGCCTAGCAAACCCTATGGGGAAATTCTACTCAGTCATATAGGTCACCATGAGTCAGATTGACTCAACAGCATCTAACAACATTTATTAGGTGGAGTTCTTGGTTGGTGCAAATGGTTAAAATCCTCGGCTACCAACTGATAGGTTGAAGGTTTCAGTCCGCGCAGAGGCACCTTGAAAGAAAGGCCTAGCAATCTACTTCTGAAAAATTAGCCATTGAAAACTCTATGGAGGACAGTTCTCCTCTGACACCTATAGGGTTGCCATGAGTCAGAATCAACTCGACAGCAACTGGTTTATGTATTAGGTACTTTTGTGCACACTTTTTGGGAAACTAAAGAAAGAATATGTACATGGAACTTTTAGAATCTTATTTAACTATTTGTATAAAATTGTTACACCAATTGGTGACCAGAAACTTTGTAAAATTTGATGCAGTGGTGATAAGGGGATTAGAATAAAGGCCAAAGTAAAGTAGGTAAGGTGGGAATGAATGCATGTCACTCTAAAAATCTAAAATTGTTCTCTAAATTTTGCGAATTTATATGTTTATTTAAGCAGCTCTCTTTTACTTTATTTTTTTAGTATTATATTTCCAAAAGTCTGAGTCAGTTTCTTGAGAGTGTAAACTCTTCTCTGGGAGCCAGGCGCTTCGGGAAGATGTCTTAACTCTGAGTCAACTCAGCAAACGGCTTGTGCCTTTTGGGACTATGTCTCAGTATGTCAGTGAGGTGGGAAGACAGAGCCAGAAGCATACCCAATATACAAGTTACTGAGTTTTGATTAAGGGTGATTATACTACTTTTTAAGGATAGTTATGCCACCCTTTCAAAAATAAAATAGTCTAAATCTGAGACTCCCCTTTCCAATTTAAGCTTCTTCCTTTTCTTCTCATCTTCTCATGGTATTAGGAATTATTCTGGATTTTCAACTGATACTGAAGACTGTAACCTGGGCAATTCATAGAGTAGCCATGGGAAAACAAGGCTAATATTCACCTTCAAATGCAAGCATAAGTTTATCAAATAATAAAGGACTAGAGGACAATCTGAATTTGTGGTCGCCAGTGGCCAGAAAGGCTAGTGGTCCTTCCGAGTGCAGAAACAGAAGCTCACATGAATGAGTCACTTGAGAGCCCTCTTCAGATAAATCCCGAGCTACTCAGCCAGGGGTACCCTGTTTTGCCCTGGGTACTCTAAATGGCAAGCCCGTCCTGTAAAATTCTCTGGTAAACACGTCAGGCATGATTTCCAAAAAGGGAAAAAAAGTATTCCCGCTGAATGGTCTCAGGATTTGGACTGGATTTAATTTAGAGTTATGATTTTTTTTTTTTTGAGTGACAATAATGGCACTGATGGAGCTGAACATGATGTCATATTTATTTGCTTTGATACTTCAGATGCACCTGGTGTTCGTTGTTGTTATCTCTGACTTGCAATTCCGTGATCATATTAACACAATCCTCTTAGCAGAGTACCGCCATTCCAAGCCCTTCTCCCCTCCCCTTCTAAAAAAAAAATGGCAACATCACTTGGGCAGGCATGAAAGCTTCCATGCTGCTCACTTCTGACCTTCCCAGAGAAGTTCAAAAGCATTTGTAATCCTCAGGATTCAGCCCTTTATTCACTATTTCCTCTTTCTAAGGCTCTCTCCTTTGATGAGAACAATTCCCTCGCTCTTCATCGGGCCAGATGGGCAGGTGAACAGTTCTCCTCTGAGCCCCGTATAAAGGCCTCGAGAGGAGTTTTGGGAACAAATGCTGCTGCTAAGTGGAGCTTAAATATGTTAATACTGAGATGCTTTCCACTGCACCCGAGTTGCACTGGTCTGTGAACTGCAAGTTCTCTTTCTCTGCGGAAAGATTTACTTCTCACAGGTTCTATTATTGCCATCCTTCTCCATAGAAGGGCCCAAACCTCTGAACAACAAAACAGGAAACCTGAGTTTTGTTTCCTAACACAGAACACAAGTAAACAGGTTAATTATATCATAACTTGGGACAATTAGACTCAATTTCTATAATATTTCCCACTTAGTAACCTCATAAAAATCAAACCACACCAAACCAGAGTGGATTCCAACTCACGCTGACCCCCTGTGTGTCAGCATAGAATTATGCTCCATAAGGTTTTTGATGGCTGACTTTTTGGAACTAGATTGTCAGGCCTTTCTTCTGAGGCACATCTGGGTGGACTTGAACCTCCAATCTTTCGATTAGCAGCCAAGCACAGTATTGTTTTCACCACCCAAGGATTCCTAGCAGCTTCATAGAGATGCTATAATAAATGCATAGTTGTTGTTGTTATTAGGTACCTTCAAGTCAATTCTGACTTATAGCTATCGCATATGACAGGTAGTAGAAGCGCTTCATAGGGTTTTCTAGCCTGTAATCTTAAAATGGGAGCAGATCACCAGGACTTTCTCCCTTGGAGCCTCTGTGTGGGTTCAGACTGCCAGCCTTTCGGCTGCACCACCAGCACTCCTGAAATGCACAGTGAAGTGTGTTAAATGTCTAATCGATCCTCTATGCTATGTAGTGCATGGCGGCAGATGCCAGAAATATCCTTCATATTCTAAAGCATTTTAAGTGTTATCCCCCAACAGAAGAATTTCATATATTTTTTATTTCAGTTTGTCTTCACAAGAATCAAGCTGACTAGGACAAACATAATCTATATTTTTCAGATGGAAACACTTTAATTTATGGATGAAAACTTAAATTCATCCATGCAGTCCGCAAAGGCAATGAGAGATCTTGAATATGTGTCTTTGGATGAGCACCTGATGGCCTTTTCGCGACAACACTATACATTTCATTTTTCCAAATACCTTAAACACTTTTTACCTCTCAATTTGTATTGTATTTGGAGGAATGTTCACTCATTGTTGCCTAACCCATTGCATTTGAGTTGAAGTTTTCACAAACCAAATTTTTGGTTCATTAATTCGAAGATAAGATTCTGAATGTTAGCAATTGATATTTAAATATTTGTTCTTGATTTCTGTGGTGGGTCAGGGAATGAATAGCCATACACATAAAATATAAAAGGTGATATTCCAGAAAAAATTTGCAACAACAATTTGTCTTTTACAGTATAGATAATTATATTTCTAAAGACATTGCTGTTGGAAGTATCCGTTTTTCAATGATATTGCTCTTTGGCTTCAGGGTACGGACAGGACTTACAGTTGCAATGGGCCAGAGGATGTATTTTCCATCTTTTAAACATTGACAATATCCTAGTTAAAGCATTATTTCTCAGGCATAGAGTTAAGATGTAAATTTGTGCATGAAGGATTTTGTTGATTGTTGAAGTGTGTCCATGAGAACAGGCTCACACACCCTGGTGCTCCCCTGGGAAGTTTCCTGTACATTTTCACCTCCTTTTTGGATTCGGAACTCGTATTTCTTTGTATTTTTGTTCCTCTTTGGACTCACTACTTTGAAGACGAACTAGTTTCTTAATTTCATGTCTTCTAAAAAACCGATTTGAAGGAATTTTTATCACATTAACTTTTAGATATTCTTCAAGGAAGACCAAAGTTCAGGATATTTTTGCTCTTTTTAGAATTCATAAGTGTTTTCTTCATGACTTAGAAACTAAAGTCCATTGTTGCTATTGTAATATTAGTACTTAATGAAACGAACTCAAATAGTCACTTTTTGAGCATCTAAAAAACCCTTTGCCGTCCAGTTGATTAATCCACCCTGAAGATATAGAATCATAAATTTGTATGTACCGGAAAAAAAAAAACAAAACTGAGATGCAAAATAAATGAAGTGAAAACTGAAAAGAGAACTAGACAAATTACCAATTATAGCTGAGGATTTCAACTCTTCCCTCTCAGTAAAAGACAGAACTGTTGTTGCTGTTAGGTGCCGTCGAATCCTTGACAACTTCAATCTTTTCTCCATTTATCATGATGTTGCTTATTGGTCCAGTTGGGAGGATTTTTGTGTTCTTTATGTTGAGATGTAATTCATAGTGAAAGCTGTAGTCTTTGATCTTCATCAGTAAGTGCTTCAAATCCTCTTCACTTTCAGCAAGCAAGGTTGTGTCATCTGCATATCTCAAGTTGTTAGTAAGTCTTCCTCCAATTCTGATGCCGTGTTCTTCTTCATCTAGTCCAGCTTCTGGGATTATGTGCTCAGCATACAGATTGAATAGGTATGGTGAAAAGATACAACCCTGACACACACCTTTCTTGACTTTAAACCATGCAGTAACCCCTTTTTCTGTTCGAAAGACTGCCTCTTGGTCCATGTACGGATTCCACATGAGCACAGTTAAGTGTTCTGGAATTCTTATTTTTCGCAATGTCACCCATAATTTGTTATGATCTGCACAGTCCAATACTTTATATAGTCAATAAAACACCGATAGACATCTTTCTGGTATTATCTGCTTTCAGCCAAGATTTATCTGACATCAGCAATGATATGCCTCCTTCAAAGTCTTCTTTTGAATCCAGCGTAAAGATCGCTATCCTAGGCATTAGTGAGCTGAAATGGACTGGTATTGGCCATTTTCAATTAGACAATTATATAGTCTACTATGCCAGGAATGACCAATTGAAGAGGAATGACGTCGCATTATCGTTAAAAAGAACATTTCAACATCTATCGTGAAGTACAGTGCTGTTAGTGATAGCATAATATGCATAAGCCTACAAGGAAGACCAGTTAATATTACTCTTATTCAAATTTACATGACAATCACTACTGCTGAAGATGAGGAAACTGAAGATTTTTCCAACTTCTGCAGTCTGAAATTGATGCAATCAACATGCATTGATAATTACTGGTGATTGGAATGTGAAAGTTGGAAACAAAGAAGGATCAGTAGTTGGAATTTATGGCCTTGGTAATGGAAATGGTGCCAGAGATTGCATGATAGAATTTTGCAAGATCAAAGACTTATTCATTGCAAATACCTTTTTTCAACGACATAAATGGCAACTATACACATGGACCTTATGGAAAATACAGGAATCAAATCAAGTACATCTGTGAAAAGGGATGATGGAGAAGCTCTATATCATCTGTCAGAACAAGGCCAGGGGCCAACTGTGGAACAGACCATCAATTGCTTATATTTAAGTTCAAGTTGAAGCTGAAGAAAATTAAAACAAGTCCACAAGAGCCAAAATACAGCCTTGAGTATATCCCACCTGAATTTGCAGACAATGTGAAGAATAGATTTGATGCCTTGAACACCAGTGACGAAGACCAAATGAGTTGCGGGATGACATCAAAAACATTATTTGTGAAGAAACGCAAAGGTCACTAAAAAGACAAGAAAGAAAGAAAAGACCAAAATGCATGTCTGAAGAGACTCTGAAACTTGCTCTTGAATGTAGAGTAGCTAAACTGAATGGAAGAAATGATTAAGTAAAAGAGCTGAACAGAAGATTTCAAAGGGTGGCTCGAGAAGACAAAGGAAAGTATTATAATGAAATGTAGTTAGAAAACCAAAAGCGCAGAAGAGCCTCAGCATATCTCAAGCTGAAAGATCTACAGAAAAAATTCAAGCCTCAAGTTGCAATTTTGAAGAAGTCTATGGGCAAAATATTGAACAATGCAGGAAGCATCAAAAGAAGATGGAAGGAATACAAAGAGCCACTATACCAAAAATAATTGGTTGACGTATTGATAACCGTCAGGAGGTAGTATACGATCAAGAACTGATGCTACTAAGGGAAGAAGTCCAAGCTACACTGAAGGCATTGGTGAAAAACAAGTCTCTACGAACTGATAGAATATCAGCTGAGATGTTTCAGGAAACAGATGCAACACCACAAGTGCTCACTCATCTATACCAAGAAATTTGGAAGACAGCTACCTGGCCAACTGACTGGAAGAGATCCATCTTTGTGCCTATTCCAAAGAAAAGTGATCCAACAGAATGCGGAAATTGTCCAACTATATCATTAGTATCACACTCAAGTAAAATTTTTCTGAAATTAATTAAAAAACGGTTGTAGCAATACTTTGACAGGGTACAGCCAGAAATTCAAGCCAGATTCAGAAGACGATATGGAATGAGGGATATCCAACTCAGAGAATCTACTATATGTTTATTACCATGATGTTTTTGTTGCTAGCTTCTGTGGAGTTGGCCCTTACTCATGGTGACCCCATGCACAACAGAACCAGGCCTGGGTCAACCCCATGATAGGTTGCAGATTGCACTGCTGTGATCCATAGAGTTTTCACTGTCTGTTTTTCAGATGTAGATCACCAGACCTTTCTTCCTAGTCCTTCTTAGTCTGGAAGATCCTCTGATGCTATGTTCAGCATCATAACAACACACAAGTCTTCACTGATGGATGGGTGGTGGGTGTGTATGAGGCATATTGGCTGGGAATCGAACTTAGGTCTCCTGCATGGAAGGCGAAAATTCTACCAGTAATCCACCATTACCATGAAAGATACAAAGACATATACTTCATTCCATTCCTTCTATGAGTTTAATGGAGGCGACAACATAGCTATTTATAGATAAGCCAAATAGAAAGCAATTTAATGTACTTCACCCTATACTTAAACAAGTAAAGGGCTTTGGTGAGTAACGGAACCATTAGTGTAATTCTTGGTAGTAATTTCAACTTTGTATCAAGTGAGATGAATAAAGTGTCTAAGTAACTTATAAAGAGATACCGTCAAATTTCAAATTTTAAAAGCTGCAAAGCATATTACAAGCAGTTTAGCAATGTATGCAAAACAAATATGTTTACTTGGGAAAGGTCAAAGCTCTTATATTTTTTCCAACAAATTTTGCACTTTTTAATTTACTAGGATATTGAGTAATTTAAAAAAATAGCATAACACATCAGAAGTCATCTGATTAAATAATGCCTTTATTAGTACCCAAAACCCGTTACTGTTGAGTCGATTCTGACTCATAGCGACTGTCATGGATTGAATTATGTCCCCCAAAAAATGTGTGTATCAACTTGGGTGGGCCATGATTCCCAATATTGTGTGGTTGTCCTCAATTTTGTGGTTGTAATTTTATGTTAAAGAGGATTAGGCTGGGATTGTAGCACCCTTACTGAGGTCGCATCCCTGATCCAATGTAAAGGGAGTTTCCCTGGGGTGTGGCCTGCACCACCTTTTATCTTACAAGAGATAAAACGAAAGAGAAGCAAACAGAGAGTTGGGGACCTCATACCAAGAAAGCAGTGCTGGGAGCAGAGCGCGTCGTTTGGACCCAGGATCCCTGCTCGGAGAAGGTTAGTCCGGGGGAAGATTGATGAGAAGGCTGACAGAGAGAGAAAGCCTTCCCCTGGCACTGATGCCCTGAATTTGGACTTCTAGCCTACTATACTGTGAGAAAATAAGTTTCTCTTTGTTAAAACCATCCACTTGTGGTATTTCTGTTACAGCAGCACTAGATGACTAAGACAGGGACCCTATAGAGCAGAGTAAAACTGCCCCATAGGGTTTCCAAAGAGCAGCTGGCGGATTCAAACTGCCAACCTTTTGGTGAGCAGGCGAGCACTTAACCACGGTGTCACCAGGGCTTCTTTATTGGTACAGGAGTTATAAAGGCTTAAAAAGATAGAAAGGATTGTGATGAAAAATATTTGAAGTAGATAGCTGTCATAACTGGGTTTTGTTCTTAAGGTAATCAAATCAATCAATTGCCATGATAAAATAAACGAGCCTTATTGATTCCACTAGATATTTGATGAGCCATCTACTTTACTTGAGTTTCATTCTAAAGCGTTCCTGATGACTACAATCTGCAAATCCGAAGCAATATTTTGCGGTTGAGAAATATCCAACTACACAGCTATGCTAAAACTTGTATGAAGACCTCTTACAAATCATAATTAAAAACATTTGAGAAGTCTACATAAAAGGCAAGAAGAGTATTAACACAACAATGTTCTAAATGCAAGTCATGCCTAATTTTCTCTAGACTAGTGATTTTCAAACTACTTTTTTAGCAGCACATTTTGTAATAAAATCTTACAGAAGACTCTGATACAGAAAACAGGTAAAAGTTCAGCCATTTTGGTAGGAGAAGGAGGAAGAGTAAAGTTAACTGCTCCCTCTCCCAATTCCTCACCAAAGCTGGATTCCCAAGACTCCTTGGCTGCACTCCATCACTCTGGAAGACCCAATGACAGAACTTTATTTATGGACCCATCATCATGAGTTTATGACATGATTCTCTCAATTTATAGCAAGTTAGCTCCACAGATATCATATAATTCTGAGCTGAAATGTGTGGTGTTGAGAGTTACAAGTTGTGGAACTCAGGACCTAGTGGTAATGATTTTAGAACTAAGGGATCTATCAAAAGCAGAGGGCAGAGGTGAAGAGATAGTCCTGGTGGTCTTGATTTCAGCTGTTTCTGAAATCCAACTGCCCATCTTCCTTCCCCATAGGCTGGTTGTTTAAACCTTCTTTCAGACACCTTTTATTATTATTTTTTTACTTAAAGCGAGTACAAGCTGCTTTCTGTCTTTTGCAATCAATAGTCCAGACTACTACGAATACCACAACCATGGTTATGTTTATTTTTTTATTCCGCTAACATTTTGTAGAAACTGTGCCACATGAGACGATATAAAAGTGAACAAGACAAAGTCTCTGCTATTGTGGGAATGATAATTCAGTGAGTGAATCTGGAATGTTAAACGATAATTCCCATGCAAAAAAACTTTCAGTTTTATGGCTATATATGCTTCTCTACGGTCAATGATTCTATAAGTCATTCTGGCGAAAAAGTCGGTAAAGCGAGATAAACTTAGTATTTGGTATTAAAATTACTTTATTTTTAATTTATTTAATTTCACTGACAAGGGAGATAGCCTCACTGATCATTCCCTGAAGGAAAAATCAACTTCTGGGAGAAGTAGAGAAATTGAAGATTATTCACAGGATATATCTTACTTAGAAGAACTGGAGGAACATGGATTTTCAGTTTCGTAAGTGACTATATCCTGTCTTTTCATTTTCAAATTTCATTTAATTGAATTCGTTCGACTTTATTCATTCTATTATTTTATTATTAATTCATTTGATAACTAGGAATTGCATGACTATTATATGCTGCACAGTGTGTGTCTCGACTTGGGAGATTTCATAGTTCAATAAGGAATATGGACATTAAAAAAATCAGTGTTCTGCGATAACGTTATCTTTTTAAGAAAAGCAAAAAATGGAGGAAAATGAGAGATAAAGTTGCTTGAAAATAAAAAAGAATTCTCATAAAAAGTGAGATTTAGGCTAAATCTTGACAAAGAAGTTGGTTAGGGGTAGGCTACAGTGGAAAAATGGTGAATAATTTGGTGTGGGCAGTGTTCAGAGGTGGAATTGGAAGGGAAGCTGGGGTTGATATATGCCGTAACCCTTAGTTCACGTAAGAGCCAAACAGATCATACTTATTGCTCTGTCTGACTGTGTGTATATGTATCTGTCTGTGCAAGCACACGTAAAACACGCACAAAAAAATACATAAAATTGTGAGCACTGAAGCTTCTCAGAGGTACCACATACAGGCTTTTGAAATGGCAGCATTTGTCAAGGGTAGTGGGATGGAACAACGGTGGTTGTGTGACACAGACAATAACCTAGGGGAGGAGAGATGGGGGAGCTAGTCACCGTCATCTATTTCTACCCACTGCCTCTATGCCCACCTCAAGATTCATGCCCTGAATGATTTACCCCTGGTATTTATCTGCCCTATGACTTGATTCTCAAAGAGTTTGCTCTTATGCTTCCATCCTGGAACCTCCATCTGGAGGACACAGTATCAGCTCAAATTCCTTTATCCAATCATATTTTTACAACTATCACTCTTCTTCACTTAAACCTAGAAGTTTAAATACTTTAATGTCTCCCTGAGTCAGCTGGAATGCTGTGCCCAGGCTAAACAGTGAGTTGTTGTCTGGATCAAGAGAAGTAGTCTCGTGACTTAGAAGTATCAGGCAGGAAGGAATGCCAAATGGCTCAGAAGACAAGAAACATTCGTGCCTCTTCTAGAAAGAAAAAAAATATACAACAAATGCTATTTTCAGATAAAAAATTGACATGCTCTCTATTCTTAAGAAATTCTCTGTGTGTGAGTCTTTGAGAGGGAAAGTGACATGTGTGCATTAAATTTAGTTCAGTGAAATGCCTTATCAGCATAGAGGTACCAGCTGCTTATTATGGAATGCAGATGAGAGAGCTTGCAATTCTTCTGGGCTGTGGGCTTAGTTTTGATTCCTATTTGAGGTTCACGTGGACTGGAGAACAAACTTGATTAATCTCAGATTTCCAGCTCCTCCACTTGTCTCTGTTACCTTTCCAGGCTTTCTCTGATGACTCACCTCTCTGTTGGCCTATAAGAATGGCTTTTTAGAGTCCAATGTATGCAATTTTACAGTGTCATTATTATTTTACACAGAGAGTTAAAAGGACTGATGGTTTCAAAGGGTTTCAGAGCTTCAGTGTCTGATAGATTGATCCTTTAAGAAGCTACTCTTTAGGCATTACTCTTTAGCAGACCTTCTCTTATGCTCTAAGTCTAGAACAAGGATTGGCCAGCTACAACTCCTGGGCCAAATCCTGAATTCTGCCTGTTTTTGTCAATAAGATTTTATTAAAACGCAGCCTCACCCATTTGATTATGTATTATGAAGACTGTTCTGCCCTAAGTGGCAGAATTCAGTAGTTGAGACAGAGACAGCATGACCCACAAAGTCCAAAATATTGACTATTTGTTTTTTTACTAAAAAATTTTTCCTACTCCTGCTCCACCCCAACTTAGATGCTCCTCTGTTCTGCTCTTATGTCTCTCAGTCACATTATTTAAACAAAAAATGTTTACATGCTTGTCTTCCTGATCAGGCTGGGCTTGTTACGTGTTTTGGTTATCTATTGCTGCATGCCAAGTCGCAGAAGACTTAGTGGTTTAAAACAACAATTATTTATTTGTTCACAGCTCTGTGGGTTGGGAATTCAGGCAGAGCATATCATGGAAGGCTTATTTCTGTTCTAGCCTGCTTGGAGCTTCTGCTGCAGTGGTTCAAGTTGCTGGCATCTGGCTGATATGTCCCAGCTGGGGCCATATGCCTGGGGCCCTGATTCTTGCTCTCAACTCAGATCTTCACTTCTCCACGTGGGCCTCACTCCATCAGTGCTTGGGCTTCCTCACAGCATGGTGGCTGAGCTCCAGGTAGCATCTTTGCAAGCAGAGAAGGAAGAACTTGCAGATCTCTTATGGTCAAGCCTTAAAAACTACACAGTGACTTCCACCGTATTCTATTGGTCAAAATAAGTCACAAGCCAGTCCAGATTCAAGGGGAGGAAAAATACAGTTTCCCTCTGTGATGAGAAAGTGGCAAGGACAAACTGTAAAAGAACATGTTGGGGTAGAAGATATTCTGTGACCATTTTGGAAAGACAAATGACCACATTTTGTTTCATTTATCTGTATGTGCACAGCTCTGTTGTTGTGTGCTGTCGAGTAGATTCTGATTCATAGGGACCCTATAGGACGGAGTAGAACTGCCCCATAAGTTTTCCTAGGCTGACGTCTTTACAAGAGTAGATCACCAGGTCGTTTCTCCCAAGAAGTGGCTGGTGACTTCGAACCACTGACCTTGTGGCTAGCAGTCAAGAACTTAACCATCGCACCACCAGAGCTTCTTGCTCTGAGCATGTTGTTATCAGGTGCTGTTGAGTTGGAAACCCTATATACAACAGAACAAAACACTGCCTGGTCCTGCGCCATCCTCACAATTGTTGCTATGTTTGAGCCCATTGTCGCAGCCACTGTTTCAATTCATCTTGTTGAGGATCTTCCACTTTTTCACTGACCCTCTACTTTGCCAAGCATGATGTTCTTTTCCAGGGACTAGTCCATCCTGATAATATGTCCAAAGTACTTGAGACAAAGTCTCACCATTCTCACTTCTAAGGAACATTCTGGCTGTGCTTCTTCCAAGACAGCTGTTGTTTGTTCTTCTGGCAGTCCACAGTATATTCAATATTCTTCACCAACACCATAAACCAAAGGCATCAATTCTTCAGTCTTCCTTATTCATGGTCCAGCTTTCACATACGTATGAGGTGATTGAAAATACCATGGCTTGAGTCAGACACATCTTAGTCCTCAAAGTGACATCTTTGCTTTTTAACACTTGAAAGCGGTCTTTTGCTGCAGATTTGCCCAATGCAATACACCATCTGATTTCTTGACTGCTGCTTCCATGGGCATTGATTGTGGATCCAAGTAAAATGAAATCCTTGATAACTTTAATCTTTTCTCCATTTATCATGATATTGCTTATTGGTCCAGTTGTGAGGATTTTTGTTTTCTTTATGTTGAGGTATAGGGTTCAACAAATATTTGAATAAATATTTGAAATATTTAAATACATATTTGTTGAACTATAAAAAAACAAGCACAAATTCAAATGAAAAGGCACAGCCTTTGTGAATAGGTAGACCTTAAAATGAATTCCAGTTCTCCAACTGATTATCCGTGTGACCTTAATCAATTTGTTTAAACTCTCTGAGACTGTTTTCTCCTGTGTCAACCTGGAATAATTTTACCTGTATCATGGGATTATAAGGTTATTATGAAATTTGAGAGAGAGTACATATATAAGGTATCCTGTACAGTGACTGGAATGTATAGATTCTTAATAAAGCAACAATTATTAGTAATAATATGTAACAATTACAAATATGAAAAAAATAATGTCAATATGATCAATACAGCAATCAATAATAATTATTAATAATATAATTAATATTAACAACATAATACATTTACTAATATTAATATGATAAACAGTAACAGCAGCAACTTAACTAAAGTTAATAAAAATAAATTAATATTGATAATAAAATTAATAATTATTACTATTATTTGTTGGAAGTATCTCTTTCAAAGGTAAAAAGGGAGGTACTTTTCATACCTGCCTTCCTTTCTGTTCTTCAGGCACACATCAGAGCCTTTGCACTGAATGCGTCATTTTTCTAGAATGTTCTCCCACTTCTCAGCCATGTGTTTAGCTGTACATATTTTAAGTTATACCTCCCTAAAGATGACTTTCTTGTCTGTTCTACCTAAAGTGGTACCCACCCCCACTCTGGTTAGTTACTTTATCATTATTTTGCTTGTTTTCTTTAGAGTGCTTATCACAGTTGAAAGTGATCTTGTGTATTTATTTCATTTAATGCTTCATTTCTGTTTCCTCTCACTAACCAAAAGTTGTATGCAGGCAGGAACTTCACTTGTTTGGTCACTCCTGAGTCTCCAAGCCCTAGCTCTAGAGCACCTGGTGCCTGTAAATCCTTACTGGATGAGTGAATAAATGCATGAATGAGTCCTCATTTGGCTTCTCTGTCTCTTTCCCGATCCCCTTGGCTCCCATTCCTATTTCTTGACTTCCAATCTCTCCTTTTCTTGAAATTGCTACCATTTAAAAAAAAAAAGTAATATGGGATAATTGACCACTATAAATATTTCTTTTTAAAACAGGATTGAGGATATAGGGGCTTCTGAGACCTCTATAAACTCCTGTTTTAAATGGTCTGAGATACAATCAGAACAATTTCCTTGATGTTTTACTAGAGCTGGTAAATCATTTATTGGGGCAGCTTTTACCTAAATCCTCTTCAATTCCCCATAAAATACATTTAACACAGAATACTGTACTAGCCAACTTCAAAGTTATATATGATGCTGTGTGGGAAGTATTTGCTCCAGTGAAGCAAGTTTAAATGTATCTATTTTCTTTTTCTTATATGTTTTATTGTACACCCAGACTCACTCTGTGTGCCTCACTGGAACACGCTGATTTGGGTAAATCTGGTAGATTGTTAAAGCTTCAGTAAGCCATTTTTTTTTTTAAACATATAGGACCTTAACTAGTCAAATGCAAGCTTATCTGATTTGTTATTATTGTCTTTAGTTGCTGTCCAGTTGGCCCCTGACTCATGCTGACCCTACGCACAATGGAACAAAACACTGCCCAGGCCTGCACCATCCCCCTGATTGGTTGTGGATCATAACTTTGTAATCCATAGAGTGTTCATTGGCTGATTTTTGGAAGTAGATCACCAGGTCTTTCTAGGACTTCTTAGTCTGGAAATGCTGCTGAAACCTGTTTAGCATATAGCAACATGCAAGTCTCCACTGACAGGTGGTGGGTGCACATGAGGTGCGTTGGCAGGAAAGCAAACGTGGGTCTCCTGCAGGGAAGGTGAGAATTCTATCACTGAACCAATAACCCTTCTTTCCCATGAGACTGTAAATTCAGTATGTTTTATACGGATAGAGATTAAGTCGGTCATGTTCTTCTTGGCCTAGCAAAATGATTGCTAAATAGAATGCTCCCCCAAGCAACAAGTTCAGGTCAGCCATATAAATTACTGGCCAAGAATACATATGCTTAATAAATATGTGTTGAATTAATACATAAAAAATAAGAGTCATATCAGGTTATTGTTATTTCCAGGAGAAAGTTCTGGTGAAAAGTCCTTTGGTGTAAAACTTGAGGCTGGCTTTAGAAGTTCTTGGCAAGTTTGTCTGTGGTAGCTATTGTTTTTGCCTGTTGAGTATGTTTCTGCCCCACCAGTTCCTTCCTTTTTCCCGCTTTTCTGATAGCTGAGACTCCCCCCAGTACTACCCCAAGGAGTTGGACTATGATGTGTACTATCTTCCTATAAGCACCATGATTGGTCCAGGTGTGGGCATATGAACTGAACCAGGCCATCCAAGCTCGCTCCCGAAATTTTGTGTTTTGTTACTTGAGAATAGAAATACCTTCTCCTCTCTGAGGGGCTGAGCTGGAATGACCTAAGCTTGATGCTGCCTGTGGCCATGGCCGCCTTTTGCCAGCCCTATTCCCACTACCTCTTCAAGTTAATATTAGTCACTTAGAGCATATTTAAAACTAGTACATGTGGGCGCCTCATTGATGCTTTGCAGGTGGTTCATCTATTTCTGTTCTACTGAAAAGAAAACCAGGAAAAGGTAAATACTAGAGACTAACTCAAATTCACAGGAATGATGAGTCTAGATGGATAAAGTGATATGCACAGATGAGAATAGGTATTTCACGTCAGTGAAGATAATGTCCCCCAGAAAAGTTTTATCTGTTTTTCCTATAAGAGAAGGAATTCAGGGAGGAAGTTTACATTGTCCATTCAGTTAATTGTTTAAATCACCACTCATTTGCCTCTGTAGACAAAGCTATCTAATCTCATTGCCTGTGGAGTGAATCCAGTTTTCTGCTTCCTAATGCAGTACCTTAATCTCTGTACAGTGAGTTCTCCAAAGAAATACACCAGATTATGTGTTAAGTACCTCTGGAATAGCCCTAACAACTCTTTCAAAGCACTAGATATCACTCCAATGGTTTAAAGAAGTTAGCATAGTTTTCAGAGGTACCTAACATACAACTGGGGAGAAGCTTCAGTAACTAGACAATCTTAAAATGGTTCCATTACTATTCAAATGTGACTGGGCAAGTGAGGGACCAGAGAATCAGGCACTTTAGAGCAGGAAGGGATCTGGGGGATTATTTAGTTTAGCCCTGTAGGTTTATAGGAGTACAAAGCTGAAACCTACGGGAGTTAAGTGGCTTGCCTTAGGTCATACAGCTAATAAATAATGGAACTGAGACTAGAACCCCATTTCTTTCCATCTCAACCCAGTCCCAATTATACAAAAATAAATTCTCCCTAGAACTCTGCCAGGTTTTTGTTTTCTTTATAGTTTCTGGTTTCCATCCATTGAAAACTACTTTGATAATTATCAATACTTCAGTGAGAAAGTGTTGATTCTTGGGGAAATGCATGTAATGACTGAATACAGGTTTCCTTCTTCCATAGGGCTGAGGTGGGTGAAAAGGGGCAGATGTCAAGATGTTTGCAAAACGCACATGTTGCTGGCCACACAGGGTGAGATTTTTTTGTGTGTGTTCTTGGGCAGTAATTTATGTGGCTGACCTGAATGTGTTGCTTGGGGAAGGTATGAGTTAACAGTAAACATCACAACAGGAAAGTTACTCTTTAATAAAAGTGATAAACTTGCCTTTTTCTAACACACATGTGATTTGACATTGAAATAGAATGCAGATGCTTCTTTGATTGGCGTATTCCCTATTGTGCTTTTCTAAAACACCTTCACATATGGTCGGCCTCATTTCTGAGAAATGACTTGTTGTTTATGTCATACAAACAGAACAGATTGATTTTACAGTGAGTAAGGAGGATGATGAATTGTACGTTGGAGAGAAATCCTTGTCTCCACAATCTAAACACTGGAAAATAAATGTTGCCTTTTGGAAAAGGCTCTCATGATACACCCAAGATCCGTTTATTTCACACCCCCTTCTAAGGGTTAACTATATACACACATGCAATCTCAGCAAATAAAGAAGGAAGTTACAATCACCTCAAAATGTAATTTTTCTTTTCGCCAGGAAGCACATACTGAGATCTAACAATTCAAAGAATCTCAGAGTTGTCCCCAAAGAGCCAATCCCAAATATCAACTTCATTATTGTATCTGTATTAAAACCAAAAACCAAACCCGCTGCCTTCGAGTCGATTCCGACTCATAGTGATCCTACAGGACAGAGCAGAACTGCCTCATAGAGTTTCCAAGGAGAGTCTGGTAGATTCGAATCGCTGACCTTGTGGTTAGCAGACGTAGCTCTTAACCACTACACCACCAGGGTTTCCATGTCTGTACTAGGACCAGAATAAAACACTCATGATCTTGAGTAGGAGAGTAGTATTATTTCCTTATTTATTGAATGAATTTCAAACATAACCTTTCTTGTGCTAAGAGGTTTTCTTAGGGATTTCCAACACTTATCCCTTCAGAATCATTCTGTACAGGACAGTGAAAATACTGTGGTGGGCTTGCTCCTCTGACGATAGGCTACCCACATCCACTTGTGTAGTACTTTATAGTTTATAAGTCTCTTGCTCATACTTTTTTTCATTTGGTGGTCACAATAGCCTTGTGATGTGATACTGTAATGCCCATTTTTTAGATCATATAACTGAAGTCCAAAGAATGTCATTGTTGTTAGTTACCATCAAGTTGGTTCCAACTCATGGCGACCCCATGTACAGCTGAATGTAACATTGTCCGATCCTGGGCCATCTTCATAATCGTTGGTCTGCTGGAGTCCATTGTTGTATCTACTGTGTATTTTGAGTGACTTCCAACCTAGGGGGCGCTCTTCTAGCACTCTATTGGATAATCTTCTACTGTGATCCATAAGATTTTCATTGGCTAATTTTTGGAAGTAGATCACCAGACCTTTCTTCCTAATCTTTGTTAGTCTGGAAGCTCTGCTGACACCTGTCCACCATCGGTGACTCTGCTGATATCTGAACTACTGGTGGCATAGCTTCCAGCATCACAGCAACATGAAAACCACCAAAGTACTTCACACTGACACTGACAGATGGTACGTGGCTTATCTGCCCATATGTAACTAATTCTTTTCTGTCCTACCCAGAGCTCTTTGCACTCTAGCATGTCACCTCCCTGGCTGGTCTCAGATTCATATGGAGACTTCAATTTGTGCATTTTTCAGCTTTTAAAACATAATATACTAAACTATATTCTTCTGGCATGTCCCACAGAGTTGGGAGGATGTGGGATGGAGTTGAGATGTCATGGGGAAGGGATGGTAACTATATCAGGAGCTTTTAATGGTTCATCAGAGCAAAAGCCCTAGGAGGCATCTTTCTGACAGCAATTTATTAATAATTCACATACAGTTTAGGATTTATTGACTAAAGTATTTATCTTTTTAGATGTGGCAAAAGCGTGATCTCATATTTGTGCTGAGAAGGAATACACTGTACTGTCTAAAAATATAGGCTCTGGGGCCATAATACTGAAACTCAAATTATAGCTTCACCAACTGCTAGTTTAATAAACTTGGACAAGTTTCTCGAATTCGTTGTACCTTAGTTTTTTCATCTGTAGAATGGAGCTAGTAGTACCTGCCTTATTTTAATAAGTTCAAATACATAAAATAATTAAACCAGTACCAGTTGCCTTCGAGTCAACAACCCCAGGTGCATCAGAGTAGAAATGTGCTTCATAGGGTTTTCAGTGACTGACATTTTGGAAGTAGATCACCAGGCCTTTCTTCTGAAGCACCTCTGGGTGGACTTGAAATTCCAAACTTTTGGTTAGCAGTTGGGTACATTTTTTGCACCACCCAGGTAAGTGTCAATAAATGTTAGCTGTTTTTATTAGCTGAGGCTTCTCTCTCCTGACCTCCACTACTATCTGCTCTCCAGTCTATATTTTTACTATTAAAATAATGACCTGTTTGTTTTGAAAAATCAAAGTATTTGCTAGTAATTGAAAGATCTTCAGTGAGAATATGAGATGTTAATGGAATGGTAGAAAACAGATGTCATAGGAATAAGCCTACTGTGTAAGTTTTCTATTGCTGTGCAACACATTGTACAAACTTAGCAGCTTAAAACAACACATATGTATGATCTCACAGTTTCTGTGGTTGGAAGTCTGGGCATGACTTAGCTGGGTCCTGTGCTCAGGGTCTCATAGGCTAAAATCAAAGTGTTGGCTGGGCTGTGTTTTCATCTGGAGGACGAACTGGGGAAGAATCTATTTCCAAGCCCATTCAGGTTGCTGGCAGAATTCATTTCATTGAGGCCATGTATAAGTAAGGGTCCTGGCATTTGGCTGGCTGTGCCTGGAGTCTGTCTGTCGTTCCTAGAGGCTGTCTGCAGTTCTTTGCCATGTGGATCTCTCCAACATGGCTGCTTACTTTATGAAGTCAGCAACGGGAGTCTCTCAACTCAGGGAGGACTCGATCCCTCTTTTAAGAACTTTTCCCTGATTAGGACAGGACAACCCAGAATAAGCTTCCATTTGATTAACTCAAAATCAGTTGACCTGGAACCATAATTACATCTGAAAAATGCAGTTACCTTTGCCATCTTCTGTCAACTAGAAGCAAATCATAGGTCTCACCTACACTTAAGGGGAGAGGATCACACAGGGCATGAACAATGGCGGGAGAAATCATGGGGCCTGGTCACGGGATCCTAGTCCATCTGCTGCACACGGGAAGACAACAGAACAGGCTTCTGCCCTTTGTAGTTCTGGGAACTGTCTCCCTACCAGCATTATAACGGATCACTGAATAGGATGGTTCCAATCCAGTTTGCCTTTTAGTTGCCCTTTGCATTTGCTTCTTTCTATGTGTGGACCTGAGGCTGAAATGGTCCATGTCCACAGTGGATCTCCCATGGCTCAACTCCCATGCTCTGTATGCTTCCTCCTTCCTGTCAGAAGACTTTGGTTTCACCTATTTTCCTTATGCCTTGACATTGTGACCATGAACCACTTTTTCTCTCTAGCCCCTCTCTTTCCCACATCTACTATCTCTTATACAGGTTTGTTTCAGTTACATTTTATGAATATGGTTTCCAGCTTTCAGTTTTAAGTTACATATCTAATTTTTATCACGCCGTTGATGCTCAATAAACTCATTTTAAGGGCTATTCCCTAACAAGATTTCTTCTGCTTGGTCATCTTTTTTTGTAAGAAGCAATAAAAGATCTGGTAAATGGTCTCTTTTCTGGGCCCTTCAGTCCATTAGATTCCCAATTGATAGAAAACATCACAACATGTTATTTCTCATCTAAGTCTACATAAGTAAAATCACAACATAGAATTTGCTCGCCTTTGACACCGATCAGACTCCTCTGACTAATGCTTAAAGGCAGAATTATCTGCAGACAGGTTGGTTGCCACCCCAGCAGTCATTCCTCTCCCTCATTTCTCTTGGTGATGCTGCCTCCAATGACTGAAAATGATTGGCATTCTCTTCCAGTCTATCATGTAGCTATGGGTGGTCATAGGCTTAGGTCTGGTCAATGAGATGTAAGAAGATACCAACTTGGGCCTCTTCTGTTTTAAAACGGAAGCAGGCAAGAAGGAAACCCCTCCTTTTGCCCCCCTCTCATTACCTCTCAGTTGGATCATTGCCTTAAGGATTGGATGCTGGAAGCTTCTGCAACCACCTTGCATCATGAAGGGAAGAAAATGGGAGAGAAACTAACCCAGCACATTGTTATGTTGAGTCACTGCTTATCATCTCCTTTTACATATCCTAGGGCTCCTTTTCCATGAGATAATTAAATGCATTTATTGTTTAATACTCTTGATGAACATTCTGTTACTCATAGCTGAGAGCAATCTTACAGACACAATTAACCTGTACAGATGTAGTCCTAATGGGGTAGGGTCCTCACACAATTTGAAGAACAGGTGTTCTTCCTTTCATTCAGTATTTAGCAGGTTTACATGCTGTCCTACATTCTAGACACATAGTCTTAGAATAATTTCACAGTGTCTGGGACCCACTAAAGCGTAATGTGTAACTAGTTGCTTTTTGGTTTAGTACGATTTGGAAAATGGGCACAGTATGGTGCAAGAGATGCCTCTCCACGGATATCACACTGATTCGGTTGGGGAGATGGGGAATGAGGTGAGTGGAATTAATTTAGCCAACTGTCTGGAAACTGAACATGACACCAGTGATAAGATTTAAACATCCAGGAGCTTCAGATTATGAGTCAGTCCAAATTCATGCCGCACGATTTGAACGATGCAAGGGCAAAGCGAGGCATGAGGCAATGTAGGCATTTGCTGGATACAAAAACTCAAATGACCAGTAAAATAGATAATGTTCTGTTGTAATAGTTTGCAAACAGCATCAAAAAACAATTGAGTGGGTATATTTTGAGCTTCAGGCATTGTAAATTCTTTCACTCTCATATACTTTATGTCTTCTTTAACAAACTGGAGAATATTGGGCCAACTTCATCGGTGACGGTAGGTGGTCATCCATTTCACAACCCACTAATTTTCATGATTATTCAGCATTTTATAGTACCTAAACTGCTTTGGATTTTGTCTTACTTAAACTGTAATATGGCAGCAATAGCTTATATTATTTCAGAATCATTAATTCAATTCAGGTTCTCAGCTTTTGGCAATTACCCCCTTAGCTCTTCAAATATGAGCAAGAACTTAAGAGTCTTACATATGCTGATGGTCTATAAACATTTTTGAAATATACATTGATAATCTGTTAACCTAGTGTGTCTTGTTGAAAAGATACAGAGTGCATAGAAAATTTCAAGGAAGGTACAATTGACATCAATTATAGTCTAACCCTGCCTTCAAAGAGACATGTGTTTATTTACCTTAAATTTACTTCTAGCTTAACAAGTGACTCTTTGTATAATGTGGAACAAATAGTAATGATAGGGATATTTAATATTTTAAGATCTTTTTGTTTTTTAAAAAGACTCTTTGCATGAGATTTTACAGAAATTTTGTAAGAATGTAATACAAGTACTCTACCACTAAATTCCACCTCTCCATTCCTCCTTTCTGCCACATTCCTCCCCACCTCAAATTTGAGACTCCTTGACAGATCTTGCTGAGTGGTCACAGAATCTATGCTAATATCTTCAAGGTCAGGCTACTTACTATTTTGCAAGGCCACCCAATCCATTTCGGGGAATTTTGACAGTTAAAATGTTCTTCCTAACACTTAATTAAAATCCATGTCCCTGTTTTTTAAATTATTGATCCCAATTCAGTTTGTTGCAATCCCAGAACAAAAATCAATCTGTTTACCTATCTATTTACCTTTTACGTCTGTCTGTCTATATATCTACCTATCTATCTGTCTATCTGTCTACTCAATCTATCTACTCAATCTATGCATCTATCTATCTCAGGACTTGAAGATATGTTAAATGTCATTTAGATCAGTTAGTTATCAGGTTTTAACATCCCACCTTCAATGTTTTTCACCATCTTCCTATCCAATCACCCCCTATAATGAAAGATGAGGAACTTATCACGAAACTATACAACTATAGACAGTTCTACATAGATGCTTGGAAGAACCCAAGAGTGCGCATGGATGTAGCCTCCACCTCTTAGTTGCCCAAAGAACAAGCTGAGTATACTCTTCATTTATGGACTGAAAAAACAAAACAAAACAAAATCATGGTTTGGCTTATTCATCGATTTGCTAGACACGACCATGCTCACTGATATCTAGTTCTCTCCTTTCAGGCACTCAGAAAACTTCATTCCCTAGTTGTTTTGCCCTTGGATGAGTTTGTGAATTGTTCTGTCCAATGGTTGAGAGAAGAATTGATGGGTGTCACTTCCTGTCCAAAGCATTTAACTGCCAGTGTGAGACCTGCTCTCTTCCTTCATCTGTCCGGGTGTTTATGGAGGGGGTCTTATGTAGAGACGGCAGGACAAACAGATCAAAGTAGCTTGGATTACTGAGGCTTAATATGGAGGATAGGTGCCCTGGAGCAAGTGTTCTGTAGCAAACCTGCGTGAATAAGAAATATACTTTCCTTGCGATAAGTCACTGAGGTTTGGGAGCTGTTGCCATAGCAGAACCTAGCCTATGTTAATTAATATAATGTCCCCTAGAAATTTATAACTTTCTTGATGAGCTGTTTTGAAAATTTCTTGTGTTGGGGCTGAGGTATGGGAATGTCTTTTAGCTAGTGAAGAGTGAGCTTACTCAAAGTGACCTATTTGTACCTAATTCATGATATTATTTAGTCCTCACAGTATCTGAGATTGTTGTTATAATATCCACATTACAAATGTGGAAGTGATATAACTTAGTATAGAAGTAGTGTTAAATTTGGAAAATCCCAAAGGTCTCATAAAGTATCAGTCAAGAATGTCCAAGTATGTATTACACTAAGAGGGAAAAAATGGTGTATATGATGGTCATGTTCTTACGTTAATCAATATCAAGCCTCTCCATCCCATGCCCCTCAACACATATACCCAAGAGCTATCTCTCTCTAGTGTACTTTGGGAAAATGAGCTATTTTACTTCTGTTCCTGAGTTATTACCAATGGAATTACTTTTCCAAGATAACTATGTCCTATTGGAGTCTCCCAGCTCCCTTGGATTCCCCTTCACTATACTGCTGATCAGCACCAGACCTTTAGGATCACTGTCTTCCTGGTCTGTGCTACTTCTGTGCTGACCTCAGTGGATGAATTACGTGAGTCAAGCCACTCCCTCTTCTCTTTACTGACCTTTCATAAATTCCCTATAATAAAATCACAGAGGCTTTATGGATATAATAGATATACTAAAAGGTTGAGGTAACTGAAGAAAATACAATGTAAGAGAATAAATTAAAAACTTAATGCTAAATAAAACTGCTCTCAAAGTTCAAGAGAAAAGAACCAACCTTTAAATTAAACCATCCACAAGATAGTCCCAGACAAATATCCCTTACTTCCTATCTTTGACCTTGGTCATAAAATCTGCCCTTCCTCCTTCTTTCTGAGAAAATCTCCTCCATCAACTTTCACAGTGTCCATTTTCACTTCCCTTTATGAAAATCCCACACACTATATACAGGGTTATGCTCTAGGATCACTTTCCTCTTTCCCCTAGTCTAATCCGTGGACCCATAGGAAGCTTCCTAAAGATGACATTGGTAGGTATAGGATGAAACCAGAATCTGGTGTGGGCTTTGACCCTTCAAAATGGACTCCTCTCCTTGGGCTCTGTCAGCTTGGGGTGAGCTATGTCTTTTTGTTTTTCCTGATGTTTAGCGAATGACACATTGCGTGCACACATCCACATTCATCTCACGGACAACTCTAAATTCTCAGAAAGAATCATGCCTATGTTCATATTAAGGAAAAAAAAAAAAGATTCCTAACTATAACATCATCTTCACAGATTCTCTGACCTCAAGGATGCTAATAGTTTGCAGTATTGGGCATAACAATGGTTTGCAATGCAAGTCTTCATTTTCCTCTTTTCAATTTAAGTCCTGGATTTTCCATTAGAGTGACAGCCACTCATTGATGCCCCCTTTTTAGCTACACCAAAAGCTGGGTGTGAAATGACAGCTTGTTTTTTACTTGATACTCAGGAAAATTCTTAGCTAGGACGTTTTCCCATCACCCTATACAGAACTGTGGGCTAGAATTTGGGGCAGGGAGCGTTGTTGGTCTTCCAAGTCCATTATATAAGCCTATCATTAGTTTTAACACAATTATTGACATACTGTCTCATGTGGACAGAAACTGTGGGCTTATTTATATTTTCCCATTCCAAAAGAAAATAAAAACCAAACCTGTTGCCAATTGAGTTGATTCTGACTCATAGTGACCCTATCGGACAGAGTAGAATGGCCCCATAGGGTTTCTGAGGAGCAGCTGGTGGATTTGAACTGCTAATCTTTTGGTTAGCAGCCGAGCTCTTAACCACTACACCACCAAGGCTCAATTTTCCCGTTATTTGATGATAATTCATAAAATTCTATAAATGCATTCATGCACATGAATTTGGGGGAAGAAATTAGTCTTTTGTTTGGGTGACTACAATGAGAAGACATCGTACCATCAACCCATTCCCTAAGTAAAAGTGAAGTCCTTATCGCCTCCTCCTGACCGCCATATGCCATTAAATTCTCATTCTCCTTCCTACACTGTCTTGAATTTGAGATAACAACTCCCCCAATATCAAATCAGTCCCTAAGCACTCTATGCTCCTCACCTTGTATCATCTCTAGCAAATGTCTCCTCTCTTCATCCTTTTGTGTGGCTAAATTATTGTCATGTTCTCTCTTCTAATAGCTTGACCTCCAGAAGCTCCACCTGATACTGCACAATGGACACTAACGAGACTGACCAACCTTTCAAAGCACGAACGTCTTCACGATTTCCCCTTGATGTCGGTATTGAATGTTTCCTCTACAAGGCAGCTGTTCAAATTGCTTGGTGTGTATACTTTACTAACTCCTCAAAAACCTTATTAGATAGATAATGACATCATCCCCATTTTACAGATGAGAAAACTGAGGCACAAAAATTAATTCACATAGTCACAGTCATACATCTGGTAAGTGGGTGAGCTGGGATTCCTTCTGAACCCAGTAGCTGAGTCACCATGCTGTACTGCCTCGTTATAAATGAAAGTAAAAGATGACTGCCTTAACAAAATACTTAAATCCAACAGATAACATTTTAGACATAACTTTCAAAAGTCAAGAAGGTGCAGTTCCTTGACATGTCACTGTGGCATAAACCTGCCTAGAAAGAAGGACATGAATTAGATTGAGGCTTTCAGAAATGTGGCCTCTCCTACAAGAGCACAGGTGGACAAGTTTCTTTTTTTTCTTTTTTCCACCTTGGGAGAAATATTTGTTGTACCCTGTGGAGCTAGAACAGGGGAATTGGGCTCAATAATAGTAAATCTTAAATTTATTCTTATCTTGGGTACCTTCCTGAATCTGGCAATAGCAGATTGCAATCAGGGGAATAACTTAAGAACAGCAGTTCTCAGGATAACTTTAAAGTTGTTTGGGGATTTGTCAGGCCTCCGAAGTCTCCTCTCGATAATTTAGTTTATGGGTTTGGGGAGAGGGGTTTTTATTCTTATTTTTAATTTGATTTCTGACTTTTCTGCTCTCTCTTTCTTTGTCTTTCTCTCTCCAGCTCTGTCAGCTTTGCTCTTTAGTAGTTTATTATTAAAGCAAATAACAGGGCAAGCAGCTTGCAATAAGTTTCTTTTGGAATTTTTCCTTGAGACTTCATTTAGCCATGTGCCACTCTTGCCCCTGGGCCTGTCTCTTACCACGCCACCTTAGTTCATCCATAGATACTATTAAATAAGCCCTCTTTCTCTGTTGGCTGCTTTTTCTTTACCTTCAAGCACACATCAACCGCCACCATCTTGAGGCCAAGATGAAAAATTCAGAGAATTTCAGGGCAAAACTTTTCTAAAAAATTAATTTTACAGATGAGGATACTGAAGTAAAGATGTGGAGAAACTTGCCCAAAGTCAGAAGCTGTTTATCTGGCCTTCTAATTGATGGTCCAGCATGAACACTTGCTTTTGAGGATTGTTTTAAAAATTAAATCAGATAATGCAGGTGCTATTTTAATAATATGTCTGCATTATTTTATTCCATTGACCTTCTACCTGTTATTTTATTTTTCTCCCTTTAATGTCTAAAACTATCATCTGATGGTGGCTGAGACCCAAATCTTAATAGCTCCTGAGTCCTAGATCTAGATGGTCTGCTAGCTCGTCATCAGTATTCCGAAGTCAATAGGTACTGACCTGAATTCAACGTCCTTCCAAATCAATCAGATCTATTTCTTAATCTGGGTATTTTTGCAAATGTCTGTTCTTGTATCTGTTCAAATGTTTGGAATCTCTTTGATTTTTTTTTTCCTCTTTGTCCTCTTCATCGAATCATTGATATACTCATTGGACATTTATTGGGCATCAACCATTGTGCTATGTTCTGGAGATACAAATGTAAATAAAATTGTTAACCACTGCAAAGTGTTTGTTACATGTCCTCAAATTGGTATGTGTACTAAAAAGCATGTACTGTTGCTTTATATGGACTTACATAGATGGTATTAGGTTATAGATATCATTCTGTTTCTTGCATATTTTACTCCGCCCTATGCCTTTATGAGTGCCATGGTGGATCACTTGTAGAATTCTCACCTTCCATGTGGGAGACCTGGGTTTGATTCCCAGCCGATGCACCTCATGCACAGCCACAACTTGTCTGTCAGTGGAGGCTTGCATGCTGCTATGATGCTGAACAGATTTCAGCAGAGCTTCCAGACTAAGATAGAGTAGGAAGAAAGGCCTGGCAATTCACTTCTAAAAATCAGCCAATGAAAACCCTGTATAACATAACTATCCAGTCCAAAACCAATCATGGGGATGGCACAGGACTGCGTAGCCTTTTGTTCCATTGTGCTTGAGGTCGCCATGTGTCGGGGACCAAGTCTATGGCAGCAAACAACAATATGATTTGTGATCTCTCCCTGTTGATGTATGTACATCTTTCTGGTTGATTCTAATAGATGAACAATATTTCATAGGGTACATCGACTTTTTGGGGTGTAGACTACCTGCAATTCCACTATCATCAACAACACTGATGTGAACATGTTCCTTTATGGTTGTGTGTGAGAATTTCTCTGAGAAATATACCTAGGAGTGGGCATGCTGGGTCACAGAGTACAATTCTGCTTTATTTGACTGAGTAGTCTCAGAACGTCTGCCCAAGACTTTTGACCATCAGTAGTGCTTAAGGAGCCTGTCTTCCCACATACCCACAAACATGTGGCATTATCCACTTTTGAAATGTCTGCCAATATGACCTATTTCAAGTGGTATCTCGTTGTTTTAATTTGCTTTTCTGTGTTTACAAATAGGTTCAGTGTTTTGTCATGTACTTACTGCCATTTAGGTTTCTCCTTCTGTGAATCACATTTTCTCATACTTCGCATATTTGCTATTGAGTTTTCTGGAGCCCTGATGGTACAGTGGTTCAGAGCTTGGCTACTAACCAAAAGACCGGAGTTTGAATCTACCAGCCGCTCCTTGGAAACCTCATGGGGCAGTTCTACTCTATCCTATAGGGTCAGTATGAATCAGAATCGACTTGATGGCAACGAGTTTGGTTTCCTTTTTTCTTTTTTTTTAGATTGAGTTTTCTGTCTTTTTAATTTGTGGAAATTCCTAACAAACTTTACATATTTGTACCATGTTGATTTTAGATTTTGTCAATACCTTGTCTCAATTTGTTATCTGTCTGTTAATTTTTTCTCTGTTGACCTTTGTTAAATTGAAATCCTTAAATGCACTGCTTTGAGTTTTTGCTTTATTTTGGCTATGTTTTAAAAAAGTTCTTCTGCTCCGTAGGTCATAAAGATATTCTCTTACATCTTCATTTTCTAGGGTTATAATTTACTATTTACATTTAATATTTTAATCCATTGGGAGTTCGTTTAATCCGGTCTTATTTTTAATTCACATAACAGACCAGTGTTCTCTTTTCTATCTGCTAAAGTGTATGTTCTTTACACATTGCATGAATGAGGAAACTGAGGCTTGGGAATGTACATAATTTACTTTGGGACATAAACAAGTAAGTCAGAGCTGTGATTTACATCTACATTTCTTAACCTGAAAGTCCAAAAATGTGCTTTCCTCTAAGCCTTCTCTAGAAATCCTCTTCTGTGGTGCAATTTCCTTAATTAAAGGCAGAGGCTGTGCATCGTCATTTTTTTTTAATGCCCAGAGTCACTGAAGAACAATGGATGACACATTGCAGTTGCTCAGTAAAGTATTTGTTGGAGTGGCAGCATTTCGCTCTATCACTCTTCTATCCTTTTATCCTCTAAGGATTGTCATAAAAAGTTGTAGAGTTTGCTTATCATCTATTCTGCTGACAAATCCTGCCCCAGAGTGCTGCCGTTTGATTCGACTGGCGTCTGCATTAGAGGGCTGGAAAAACTCCAGGCCTTACTGGTGAAGATTTGACACTGTCGTGGGATTTGGAGAGTGGCATTTTGGTGGCACTCACAGAATAAGTCCAGTAATTGAAGGGAACATCAATGATGGGTTCAAATCTGGGACACATTAAGGTAATTGTGCTCACATCATGGTTTTGGAGACGTGGATTTGCAGCTCTATCTTGATGCTACGTTGTTGCCACATCCTGATGGACAAGCTTTCCAACGGTGCACTCACAAGCTAATGAGAGTTGCTCTCTCTTTATCCAACTGTGCATTGTTGGAGTGTATAACATGGAGGCAATTCCGTTCCAGTCTTTGGTTTTCTGCCATGGATGACAGAAGTTGGATGCCTCTGTGATTTTTCCAGGTGTCGTCCATGCCTGACCTAACTTAGTGCCAGCTCGTAATGCGATGTGGCTCTAGTAAGGAAACTATCAACCCGTCTTGGATCCTGTTTGCTCATGTATTTCAACACAACCATCAGCATTTGTCTGGTGGATTGCCTTAGAGGTTTTAATGGTGGCCGGCTGTCTGATGACAAAAAAAAAAAAAA